>NC_056726.1:212891129-213191129 GCF_019279795.1 Protopterus annectens
AGACAGCTCCTAATTTGCAATCATCTGCAAATTTAGTCAGCCAGAGACCACTGACATTGGTCTTGACTTCTGAGATGTAAATGCCAAAAAGGAGCAGTCCAAGGAATGTTCCCTGAGGGACTTCACTTGTGACTGGCCTCTTTGTAGAGGTGGACTCCCCAATTCTAACTTCCTGGGTCTTGTCTGTCAGCCAGTTTGCTATCCACTGGGTGACAAACAGGTTTGTACCTAACCTCCTGAGTTTGTCAGCAATGCCCGAGTGGGGTATTGTGTCAAATGCCTTGGCCAGGTCAAGGTAGGTAGTTTGAACAATTTTGCCTTCATCCATTGCTTTGGTGACCTTCTCAAAGAAGTCCACCAGGGTGAGTAGGCATGATCTGCCCTTTACAAAACCAAACTGGGTTGGGTCCAGTGTCTGGAGGTTTACTATATCTCTATTGATCATCTCCATGATAATTCTTTCCATGGCTTTACATATAGGACTAGTGAGACCTATGGGTCTGTAGTTTCCAGGGTCTGTAGATGGCCCACCTTTGTGCAGAGGGATGACTGTTGCCTTTTTCCATTCATGAGTCACGAAGCCTGATTGGAAGCTACAGTTCACTAGTAATTCCAGAGGCCCTGATAGGTCATGTCTCATGCTATTTAGAAGGCATCCTGGGATATTGTTGGGCCTATTGATGCAATGTTCTTGGTCTTAGAGAGAGCATTAAGAACCTGTTCTCTAGTGATAGTAGGGGGAGTAATATTTGATATTTATATATATATATATATATATATATATATATATATATATATATATATATATATACACACACACACATACATATACACAAACACACACATAGATAAAGACACACACACACACACACACACACACATACACAGCAGTAGTAGATTCTACTGAATAAGCTTTTAATGGAAAAAATTTACTGCTGCCTGTTGTATTTTAACATTGTGTTTCTTGAGTGGTGAATGTGCTGAAGGGGGACCAGTGACTGGACTTGTTGAGTAAGAGCTATGTGTGCAATGTTAAGTGGGCTTTGTGTTAATGTCAAAGCTTTTAGGTCATCTGAAAGCTACAGCATCATTTTTAGGAATATGTATGCAAGTGTTTGCCGACTAGTGTTAGAGTTACTTATATGGAAGGGGAAAGATTTAGTGTTTTGTGTACATTTGTGCTTGTTATTGGCTAAGTGTGTGTGTGTGTGTGTGTGTGTGTGTGTGTGTGTGTGTGTGTGTGTGTGTGTGTGTGTGTGTGTGTGTGTGTGTCTGTGTGTGTGCACATGTGCGCTCAAGTGTTTTTAGGTTAGGGTTAAAGTGTAGATTAGGTGACAGCTTTAATGTTTGTGTATGTGGAGTGTGTGATTATCTTGTATTGTGCTACTGTTAGTGAAAGGATTTTGGTAAAATAATGTGTAGGGTTACTGGAAGTGGCAGGCTTAGAGTTTGGGATAACACAGGAGTAAGATGATACAGGGACAAAGGGCATGTATTTTTTCAATCAGTTTACTCTTTTCATTAGTATTATCAGGGATGTAGCCAAGGCTTAACATTTTATATACATATATATATGTACACACACACACATACACACACACACACACACACACACACACACACACACACACACACACACACACACACACACACATAGCTACAGATAGACATAGATGTAGATAGCATGTATATATATATATATATATATATATATATATATATATGTATATATAGAGCGAGAGAGATTATATATACATCATATGTGATACTGTTACACTTTATTCAATGCTTTAGGTAGTTTGTTATTACAAAATTGGTTGTACTCTATTTAGCACCCAAGCTAAGGTTCTGGAAAGATTTTTACTTAGGCTGTGCATTGATTTTCTGCTAACCATGATCCCCAAAGCACTTACATACTGTTATACTGTAGCGATATTTCATAGTTCATGATTTTAATGTCTTGAAGGGCATTTTGGCTTCTTACTTCAGGAGGCGGGTTGTTCTTTAGAGCAGAGCTTAATTTGGAAAAGGTGCATTCTCCGACTGCTCTTTTAAATCAGGGTCTAATGAGATTACATTTTGTTGACTATTTCTTAGGGAGTACACTGCTATCTGAAGGGAAGTTTTCTCTTCAACTGAGGGCAGTAGGCTAAATTTAGAACTTCATATATCAGTATGCCTAGGATATAGGCTGATCTTTCAGTGATGGGTAGCCAGCTTAGCATCTTGAGGACGTTGCAATGATGTGCAAGAGGGAATGCAAGCAATGCAGATGTGTTTTCTGCTGTCTGGAGCCTGATACACATTATAAGCAAAATGGTAGATAAGTAATGGCGGCCCATATTCTAGTCTTTGAAGAAGTATATTTTTACAAAGTGAAATGTGAGCAGCAGGAGAGAGAAGGTATGAAATCCTATAGCACAATTTCAGTTATCATAGGACCTTGTTAACTATGTTGTCAATATATATGCTGAAGATGAAGGAGGGTTTAAGAGGAACCAATACAGCAAGACTACCAATGTAGCAACAGAAATGGGAAAAGGTGAAGCATGGAGATATCTGTGACTGAGTGAAAAGAAAAAAAATGTCTTAAAGTCAAATTCTAGGGCAGAAGTGTGAACCTGTTTTGAAGCAGTACTGCGATTCATTGATAATACAGTTGGAATGATAAATACTTCTGAGCACATACAGCAGTATTTTTAACATTATCTTGGAGAATACTCCTTCTCTGGAACAGGCTTATCAGTCATGTGAAGCAGACCTCTTCCCTAACCCATTTCAAGCATAACTTGGACCAGTAAATGAGGACTTGAAAATGTACCCCCAGTTTGCCACATAGGGACAGCCTGTAAATGCTTGACTACCCATACCCACACCTACATACACCCATTAAAATAACCACGTTGTATCAAAACATGGCAGATACATCTGGGAAGCATGGCTAGGCTTAAAAAGGTGCCCTGAGGCCATTAGCCTAGTAATCACATATGAACCTATGAACACATCTTCTCTCAGCAGACACTGGGGAATAGCCAATATGATTTTCATGATTCTTACATGTACTATGAGTGACAGCTGTCAGTTACAGCTCCTGGTATAGAGCATCAGGTTTGACATCTCAGAGAGAGTGGAGGGAGTCAGTTCTTGAAGTACTGCAACCTTCATTACTTCAACAGCCTTAGAAAAATCACAGTTCAGCTGCTTTATTGTTTTTGAGGATTTAGAAATGCTGTAAATAGGTTACCGCACCCCTGAGAAGAATGCAAATCGGTGCAAATTCAGAAAAATTGTGAAAAGTGGTCAGGTTCCAAAACTTAATTAAGATCTCTGTGTCTCACACTACATCATTCTATTTACACGTGAGTTCATATTTCTACATTTTCTTATGTATATCATAAGTTACATAAAGGGGACTTGAAATGCATTTTGGGAACCAGATGACAAAGTAATAAAATAAGATCATGTCAATGTGACAGACCTTGTGACTGTCATTTTATCGCAAAATATATTTAAATGTAATAAGAAATGCATATAGATATTTTTGATGCAGTAAAACTGCTCAGAATACAAAATCATTTTACCTTAGGACTTGGAGAAAGTGTTTAAAGACTGGTAATAAATATTTGGCATCAGGTGTGCATTCACATCTTAGCATAATTAGCTATCAATAAATGTTTGAAAAGAGTATGTATAACTGCAGTTTGCATCATTCCTTATGTATAATCCTATGTGTTTCCACAGAAATAAAGCAAAAACTATGAAGCAAAAGTATGAGCATCACTGAAAGCTAAGAAAACTTTCATACTACACTCCCCAGAAATGGGAAGCACTACCAAAGTGTTGACATATGTGTGTGTGTGTGTGTGTGTGTGTGTGTGTGTGTGTGTGTGTGTGTGTGTGTGTGTGTGTGTGTGTGTGTGTGTGTGTGTGTGTGTGTGTGTGTGTGTGTGTGTGTGTGTGTATGTGTGTGTATATATATATATATATATATATATATATATATATATATATATATATATGTATATGTATATTGCTTAGGTTCATAGGTATGTACTAGGCTAATGGCCCTGGAGCCTTTACAAGCCTAGCCCATAGGATTACCCTGGCATCGTGCCACCTGACCTTTATTCCCAATGACCCTGTTGAGTAGAGCCACTGGAATGATCCCAGGGTGAATTTTTTATTTACCATCCACTCATCAAGATTTATCTTGAAGAGGGCCAGTGAGGCGCTCCACTTGGCATGTATGGGAAGTCTGTTCCATAGCATGGGCATTCTCTGGGTTATGAACCTGTCCCTCCAGCTTGTTATGTTGATTGTGGTAATGAGGTTGAGGTCCCTGGAGCATGTAGTGTGGAGGGATTAGGATTTCTTTAGATGTTGCATTTCTATCAAAGCTGGATTAGACATGGCTTTGTAAGGCAAGCAGAGATCGCCTCTAAGTAGGTGATATGAGACAGAGAATAGTTAATGTTTTTTGAGTCTGTCTTTATAGGATAAGTGTTTAAGGCCTAGGATCCTCTTAGTGAGGTACTTTTGTGGCCTCTCCAGTAGTTGCAGGTGTCTAGTGAGGTTCATGCCAAATGGGGCATTGTACTTGATGACTGGCCTAATGAGGGAAGAGTAGAGGGAGACAATGACCTCCTTCTTCCTGGATGCAAAACTTAGTAATGAGATGTGCCACATAGAAGGACTTTCTGACCACAGTGGCAATGTGGTGGTCTAAGAGAGGCTGCTGTCAACCTGTGTTCCCAGATCTCTTGTAATGCCTTCTGTGTTCAGTGGACTACCATCAATGTGGTAATTCATGGGAACTGGGTTTTTCCCAAAGGAGATGAGGACACATTTTTTGGCATTGAGCTTAAGGTCATGGTTCTGACACCATTCTTTGGTCTCAGTGTGGCTGTTCTGTAGGATGTCAACATCACTTGGGGAGTTAATTATGGCTCACAACTTGCAATTGTCTGCAAACTTTGTCAGCCAGAGTACTTTGTGTTGGCCTGGACTTCAGAGAAGTAGATACCAAACAGGAGATGACCCAGGACCGAACCCTGTGGGACTCCACTCGTGACTGGTCTGCATTCTGACTTGAAGTCAGCTACTTTCACACTGTGGGTTTTATCTGTGAGCCAGTTTGCAATCTACCTAGTGATATAGAGGTTGATGCCTAGCTTAGTGAGTTTTTCTTTGATTCCTAAGTGGGGAATGGTATCAAAGGCCTTGGCCAGATGAAGGTAGGCTGTATGAGCCATCTTGCCTTCATCCACAGCTCTGGTGACTGACTCAAACAAGTTGACCAGGTTGAGCATGCATGATCTACCCTTCACAAAACCAAACTGTGCGGGATCCAGTGTTTGGTGAGTCCCTATATCCTTGTTTATTAGGTCCATGATGATGTGTTCCATAGCTTTGCATATCAGACTCATCAGGCTAATGGGGCAATAGTTCCCAGGATCTGTAGTCACTCCTCCTTTGTGGAGCGGGATGACTGTAGCAGTGTGCCATTTGGTAGGGACAAAGCCTGATGTGCAGCTGTGATTGAACAGGGCACACAGGTGAGGTGCCAGTTCACTCTGTAGTTCATGTAGAACACAGCTAGGGATATTGTCAGGTCCCATAGAAGCTGTATTCTTGGTCTTGGGCAGTGCTGTTTTAACCTGTGCAGTAGTAATACTGGGTTTCTGGCAATCTACTGGTATTGTGATTGGTCCTTTGGTGGGGGAGAGAGGGATGATGAAGCTTTTCTTAGGGTAAGTATCTAGTCAACCAATATTTCATGAAGAAACACACTGGACTATCTCCAACCCAGTCAGGTGGGGAACTACACCCCCACATCTCCCCAACTAAATATACCAACTCTGAGATCTTACTCCGTTGGGGAAAAGGGCAAATTTCCTCATATTGGACAACTGGATACTTACCCTGAGAAATGTGCCATTAATATGGTCGTTCGTTAAAATCAGATTTCGGACATCTCGTCTCGGAGATTTCATCCTTGGGTAAGTAGATTTTCATTAATTTGAAGTAGACCCATATATATATATATATATATATATATATATATATATATATATATATATATATATATAAAAACGAGCAAACACAGAAAAAAGGTGCACACCAAAACAGAATACGATGCTCAGAAAATGTACACAGTCCAAAGTCCAAATGAATCCGGCACTTGCAAATAAATACTCAATAAAGATTCAAAACCCTGTAAAATGTTATAACAGGGTTAAAGGGACCCCCAAAAAAGAACTTAAATAAACGTATCCATAGTTTAATCCAGTAGAACAAACATTCAGGCAGCTTCCATAGTGGCCATTTGGCTTCTATAACCAGACTAGTGACCGGTTTCACCCCTGGCGCCATCAGTGTAAAGTGACATTCAAACAACCATAAACCTTTAAATAATCGAATTCCTCTTACAATTAAAGGGACAGAGATAAAAAAAATACATTAAAAGCACATACATGAAAACAAAAAACAATATTTGAGATGTAATTGAATGGCACATGCAAAAACTGATTATATATGTGTGCATATGTAAAAAAATATATGCACAAATATACACACACACACACACACACACACACATATATATATATATATATATATGGGTCTCTGTCTTATTATCGAAAACACGGTTCATCTAATTGTGTTTCCAATAACACTTTTTAGCGAAAGTGCATATTGTGGAATATGCACTTTCGCTAAAGAAAAAAAAAAACCTCTAAAATATGCCGTTTGCATGTAAAGTTAGTTGTACATCAACGTTCAATGTGATGTACAACTAAGCAAACTATTGCTGAGATCATGGTACAGCAGGAATAAGGGAATATTCCTTTTTCCCCACTGTAGTGCGATCACAGAGTGAGAATAATAAAGTAGGGGGTATGTGGGGGTCACAGCCCCCCACATGGGGGTGCAGGAGGGCAATAATGTTATTTAGTGTGTTTTTTTAATTTTATTTGTGGATCTTTGTTACTCTAGTGAAACTGCATATTCAGCAATATGCACTTTTGTTAAAGTGTGTTATTGTAAACACGATTCAATGAACCGTATTTTCGATAATAAGACATAGACCCATATATATATATATATATATATATATATATATATATATATATATATATACACACACACACACACACACACACACACACACACACACACACACACACACACACACACATACACACACAAAAATGTGTGTAAAACAATAGAATATCAAAAATAAGGAACAAGGAACAGACTAATATTACCAATGGTCATTCAGACCAGGCTTATATAAAGCCCCCAGCTTTACCATCCACATTTCGTTCTTTTCTATCCAAAATGTCATGTTGAAAGAATTGACTTTGCTAACTAAGAGGTTCCGTTCTATCATATGGCACATCAAACTGCTTAAAGCATATATTTGGGCTGAGATAGCACCATGTGGTTTGAGAGTTTACTTGGAACCTGGGGTAGGGAAGGAAGACAATGATTTTATGAACAAATGGCGCTTGATACAACATACGGCTTCTAAACTGTTTATTGAGCTACTCATTGATTATTATGAACGTTCTTTAACTGACATCAAAACAAAATTGGATGAGTACTTAGAAAATATACAGCAATACAAGGTTGAAATGGACTATGGAAAGTTATATGATAAATATTTGAATGATGTGAACAGTTTTGAGAGAAGTAAAAAAACAAAAAGCTTAAGAAATTTAATCGAGACATGGATGATGTGAAAAATAATGCCATTTTCACTTGGAAAACAGCTAAGAGGTCAGTGAGATTCTCTGACTCAGGCAATAGACAATCTGGATATAAGCATAAAAGAAAAAGATCCATTCGAGAGGCTTGGAAGGCGTTACTGATTCAAGCACTTCAGAGTTTTCATTAACCCCCCCCCCTCCCAGCACAGATACGGAGGGAGAAGGCATTGAAGAATTGACATCACCTGTATATAAAAAATCCAGGGGAAGAGGTGGACCTTTAGAAGAACAGGGCAGAAACATCACAGGCAGACCAGGGAGCAACAGGGATCCGACAAAGATGTAGTGAGGAATGCAACTGAAGAAATGGATGATTTAATAGTTAACTAATTATGAATTAACTTTGCATGAGAAAAGTGTACTTAATAAAGGATTTAGCTATGTACCATCTAGCTTTGTTTCTGAGTTTGATGTGTATCTTGATGTCAAACATTTCTGTAGAAATTTGAATTTAAAGTATTTTATTACTAATAGGACTGATACTGATAGTATTTCTACGGATGTTTTTTGCTTCAAAAAATCTAATTTTCATCCACCATATCACCCAAGGGTGAAATTGTTTGTGAAATTGAAATTGTTTGAAGACATGGTATTGTGGGATTTACACACTAACCAGAATGTTATTTTTAGAGATTTTGGGGACAAGTTAACCAAATTAGAAAGACATCTTTTTCAGTTGAAAAATAATAAAAACATTGTGATAGTCAAGGCTGACAAGGGTGGTGCAGTAGTGATATGGGCAACATCTGATTATGTGAAGGAAGCCCTGAGGCAGTTAAGTGATAGTAGGTTTTATTTCAAACTACCGTTGGATCCTACTATGGATTTCAAAAGAAAAATAGATGATTTTCTTTTGAAGGCTAGGTCTGATAGAGATATATCAGAATCTCTATACAAACAACAAGCTGTGGATGACCCTAAACCTCAGAGGTTCTGTATTTTACCAAAAATACATAAGTCAGTTGAAAATCCTCCTATAGTGTCAGGGAAAGGTTCCCTGACTGAACCCTTGTCAGCATATTTAGAACATCAGTTAAAACCACTACTAAATCTGGTCAGGGCCAGGCTAAGGGATTCTAATGATTTTCTTTGCCTGATGAATGATTTACAAGTTGCTCCTGGGTCTTTTCTCTGTACCCTAGATGTTCAATCTTTGTTTACAAATATCCTACATAATGGGGCATTTTGGCACTTAAACATTGGTTGGAGATATATGGTATGTATTCTTCTAGACATGTTGAGTTTTTGATTACCCTAGTACAACTAGTGTTAGAACACAATGTGTTTTATTTTTGTGGTGATTGTTACCTACAAATGAAGGGAACGGCCATGGGCACTACATTTGCTCCAATCTATGCAAACCTCTTTATGGGGTACTTAAAATGGCATTTGATATATAGTGAGATGAACCCATTTAAAAAAGAAGTGACCATCTGTCGTCGCTATCTGAACAATTGTTGGGGCATATGGTCTGGAACTACTCAAGAATGGTCGGAATTTGTGAATACTTGAACTCTAATGAGTTTGGACTTAAATTTATTGACAGGATTGAAGTCAATAATATTGATTTTTTAGATGTTAGAATAACCAAGGCTATAGATGGTAGTATGGTAACTAGTTTGTACAGAAAACCCTTCACAAAAAATGCAGTATTAGAAGCTAGTAGCTGTAACCCTAAGCATACTACTTCTAATATACCAAGATCAGAATTCTAAAGATTAAGATGCATCCGCAGTGAGGATGCTGGATACAGAACTGAGTTGGAAAAAATGGGTGATAGGTTTGTGAGAAGGGGTTATCAGAGAAATAACATCAGAAGGGAACAAACTAAGACATCTAGTTATAAAAGAGAGATGTTTCTTAAAAATAGAGACATAAATGAAGATGAGGAAGATGGGGCTATACAAACTAGTAGGAATAATTCAAAGACTAGATTTATTAAGAATTATGGTACTGACATCTTTAAAATCAAAGTGGTTGTTGCTAAACATTGGGATGTGTTAAAATCTGATCCTTTCTTTGACCACTGCCTTGATTTTAATTGTTCTTACAGCTATAGATGTGGTAGAAACATTGGATAATCACTGTTATGATATAAAAAGATTGAATGGCCGAAAACTGATGGGTCTAAATTGTGTTTATTGTAAAGTTGTATCACTAACAAAGTTATTTACATCAATTAATACATGTAAGGTTTTTGACATCAGATGTTTAATAACATGTCGTACTGAGTGGGTAATATATATGGCTGTCTGCCAATGTGGATCATTTTATGTAGGACATACCTCTAGGAGTTTGAAGAATAGAAATGGAGTGCACTTGAGTGATATAAGCTGTAAACATCAAAGAAGTGCACTTTATAAGCACAAACTTGAACATGTTTCAGCACAATTCCTTTTTGTTAGAATTGATGCAGTGCAAGGCAATAGGCTGTCTGACTTGACTAAACATGACATTTTGGATAGAAAAGAATGAACGTGGATGGTAAAGCTGGGGGCTTTATATAAACCTGGTCTGAATGACAATTGGTAATATCAGTCTGTTCCTTATTTTTGATATTCTATTGTTTTACACACATTTTTATTTGTGTGTGTGTGTGTGTGTGTGTGTGTGTGTGTGTGTGTATATATATATATATATATATATATATATATATATATATGTTTCGTATGTATGTTTGTGCATATATATTTTTTATATATGCACACATATATAATCAGCTTTTGCATGTGCCATTCAATTACATCCCAAATATTGTTTTTTGTTTTCATATATGTGCTTTTAATGTCATTTTGTTATCTCTGTCCCTTTAATTGTAAGAGGAGTTTGGTTATTTAAAGGTTTATGGTTGTTTGAATGTCACTTTACACTGATGATACCAGTGGGCGAAACCGGTCACCGGTCTGTGTTATAGAAGCCGAATGGCCACTATGGAAGCTGCCTGAATGTTTGTTCTACTGGATTAAACTATGGATACGCTTATTTAAGTGTCTTTTTTGGGGTCCCTTTCACCCTGTTATAACATTTTACAGGGTTTTAAATATTTATTGAGTATTTGTTTGTGAGTGCTGGATTATTTTGGACTTTGGACACTATATATATATATATATATATATATATATATATATATATATATATATATTCTTCTTCTTTCGACTTTTCCCGGTTAGGGGTTGCCACAGCGGAACTCCAGTCCTCTAATGATTGGCAGTAGATTTTTATGGTGCCGAGGTGCCAGCCCGATGTCCAACCTTCAATGAAGGCACGCCCATTTACGCATGTCTTTCGAATGCCACTCGACCACGGGGAGGACATGCAGACTCCACACAGAAGGCGTTCCAGCCGAGAATCGAATGGGAGAATCTCTTGCTGTGAGGCGAGAATGCTACCACTGCACCTATGGGGTCTATATTATCTAACTGAAGAGGCATTACAGTGAATGCCTCTTCATTGATCCCTAAACAGCAAACTGCCAATTACATGAATGACTAAATCAGTGATTTGTTTTTCCTAGGGGAAAAAAAAAATCACTGATTCGACCACAAACGAAGCATCACTAACAACACCTCAAAGTGCCTAACTAAATTTACCAAGTATGAGATCGTACTACAGTGGGGAAAAGGGCAAACGTTTGTTGATTTTGCCATTCGTGTAACTGCCACTTCACTCTTTAAGGATCGATGAAGAGGCATTTGATTTAATGCCTCTTCGGTTAGATAATATAGACCCTATATATATATATATATATATATATATATATATATATATATATATATATATATATATATATATATATATATATGCACACAAGTTACAGTTAGCATGTTTTCACAGTATACCCCACCATTTAACAAAGATCACAGCTATATGATCTGTATGAACCCACCAATGTCACATTTGTATTACATCACGATTCAATACACTGGATTCAAAACTTTGATAATACAACGGAAGACAAAATGATAACAGGCATTTCTGTGAGTAGTAAGGATACTTAAAAAATGTCAAAAATTTGATGGAAGTCCCTCCATGAAGGTCCTTCTGTGATAGTCTTCTGTACTTTTGGAAGAAGTCCCACCTGTACACTGTGCTAGTTTTCTCTACTTTAAGCAGTATGCCTTTCCCCGAATGTGTACATCTGAGATACTGAAACATGTTGGGGCATGTTAGGGCAAGTCCACAAACGTGAGCAAAAAATTATATTGTTAGCAGAAGGCTTTATCCCTATTCTATCCATAGTTTATAAAATCAGGCCTATGTGCAGTGACCTGTGTTGTGTATGTTCATTTGCTCATGTAGGTATATCACGGAGGATGATAGCGGCAAAATGGAAGATGCTAACACAGAGACGTATTTGTCAATGCTAGAGAATAATCAGGTGGACCATGAAATAGAAGAAATGTTAAATCATTTTATTCAAGCATGTCATGTTGACGATCTTAATATGATGATGAAGAATTGCAGTCTGCGGTAGATATTACAGCCATGACTGACATTGCTTAGCCTGAAATACTTATTATGATGGACCTAGTAAAAGGTATTCTTGTAAAGGTACTACAAGAACTGATGACCCACCACGTAAAGAGACATTGAGGGATGCAGAACTGATACTCTTTCCCAGAGGAGACATCATTGTGTACAAGAACCAGAGGACGACTAGTGGGATGAGGTATTTTCCAGAACTGTGCCCTCACTTGCAACCCCGAGGTATAAAACAATTAACTGAAACACCTGCCTGGAAACTTGGCTGTATTGTCATATTTTAACACAGTCCAGGCAATACAGGACACTTTAGCACAGTTTTAACACCTAGCATGCATTTCTAAATAGCTCTAATGTACTAATCAACCCAATAAGCTCCACAGCAGTGTTAATGCCCTTGGGCTCTCATACCTTAAGAACTGAGTATGCTATCTGCTTTCATCTATAATGTGACAACAGAGTGATCCTTAACCACAACCCTTTATAACCTCTTATGGTCTCACTAATTTGGCATCTAGAATGTTGTATATTCTTCTGGCAGTTTTTTCCCCTCACTGATTGTTATCTCCATAACAGTGACAGGATGATGTATGCTCTGCAGGTGGGTGAGTTGGAATCTTTTTCATGGTATGCTTAGAATGCATATTTATATTCTTGCTGCACAATGTAGGCTATCTGTAAGAACTTGTTGCAAAAAAGAAAGCTTTACAAAATTAGTCATTGAACCTCACTGACATCTAGAGCAGGGAATGACCCTTCTGTTCATCCTGTGGCTCTCTTGTTCTATCCTTTCCAAAAATGTTGCCAGTGGGCAGCATAATTACAAAATTGTTAGCCAAGTGGAAACGTATTTTAGCAGATTTGTAACTAAAGAGGGTACTAGATCACGGACCACAGCTTTCAACCTTTGAGAACCAGATTAGGGACAAAGCCAAAAATATTTGGAACAAAGAATCCAAATTAGGAGCACTTTGAAAATATTAATTCCATTGACTTGGACTGTTGACAAAGTACCAGCACATGAATTAGCATGTATTTTCTTAATTTAAAGAAGCCTATACCCCTAATGAAGGCTATTATTTGTCTATTATCATCCACCTACTTTTACTCAAAACATTAACTTTATGAGGGTCACCCTAACTTCAGAGCAAAAAATCTAGGATGTCCCTGAGCACTGGTCAGAGTGTACAAAGTTTAGAAGAAAGCCAAAGGATCAGCATATTCTGAAGCCGTCCAGTTCTTTTTTATCCACAGCAGGGTCTCATTTAAGAATAATGTTAAAAACATAAAAGGACTGCCCACTTACAAATCTGTTTTCTTTATTCCAATTCCAAGTAAAGGGGTCAGTGGTGGCCAAACCTGGATCTATCTGGTCTCAACAATTATCACAGGGTAAAACAAAAATCAAAGTGAAGACTCTTAGTTCTGGCAGTTTGGTGCACAAGTTTAAGAGTGTGTTCTGCTATATGTAACTTAGTAGCAGCCCTGAGTTTTATTCTAACAGCCTGCATGTGTTTATTACATGAACTTGAGCAAGTCACTTAACCAGACATTGCTCCTGGTTTGTCTCTAAACAGACATTGTCTATGTCCAGCAGGCTTTTTCTGCTAATAAATAGTATGTTTTTCTTTTTCAGACTGCCAATTATGCCTCTGCACAGGGCCCAGCTAGTCATGCTGGATGCAAGGAGTGCTGACTGGTACATTTTAGTGGTCAAGCCCTACAGAATGTGTCTCATATTTGGGTCTATATTATAACATCGAACTCTTAAAACTTCGAATGTTATAATATCAAACCATTTCAATTGAAAGACTATAACACTGAACACTCAGAATAGCGAATTTTTTCACAGGGAAAAAATTTGCTGTTCCGACAAACATACACACAACACAAGCACACCAAAATAAATAATCCACACACATACACTTCACAAAACCCTACACTAAACCATACATACACTACTAGCTATCCACTTACCTTAACCCAACCCTAACCCTAAGGTCCCTAACTATTGCACACTCACCTTACCTGCTCCCTAACCCTAAAGTCCCTATCGTACACTCACCTTACCGGCTCCCTAACCCTAAGGTCCCTATCGCACACTCACCTTACCTGATCCCTAACCCTAAGGTCCCTACCTATCACACACTCACCTTAACCTGATCTGTTCGCACACTTACCTTAATCCAGTCCGTAACCTTCACTCCACAATCGAGGAAATAGCGAAGCTGCAGAAACGGCCCACCCAATGCTTTCCCTAGGAAAGTATTCAATATTCTGTAGCTTCGCTATTTTCAGCGTTCGGTGCAAAGGGTTCGATATTATAACATTCGAAGTTTTAAGACTTCGATGTTATAATATAGACCCCTCATATTTCAAGTAGGTCATCAAACTTTCTAGGTCACAGTCCTGCCTTTTGGCTTGATAACAGTGCCAAAAGTATGCAGCTCTCATGTGGAGAGGTATCATCATTTACCCTTAGTGCTGTTTATTTATGTATTCGTTAACTGGCTATGTGGAGAGGTATCATCATTTAACCTGACTGCAGTTTATTTATGTATTCGCTAATTGGCTATGTGGGAGGTATCATCATTTACCCATACTGCAGTTTATTTATGTATTCGTTAACTGGCTATGTGGAGCGGTATCATCATTTACCCGTCCGGCAGTTTATTTATGTATTTGTTACCTGGCTATGTGGGAGGTATCATCATTTACCCTTACTGCAGTTTATTTATGTATTAGTTAACTGGCTATGTGGAGAGGTATCATCATTTACCCTTAGCAGTTTATTTATGTATTCGTTAACTGGCTATGTGGAGAGGTATCATCATTTACCCTTACTGCAGTTTATTTATGTATTCATTAACTGGCTATGTGGGAGTTATCATCATTTACCGTTACTGCAGTTTATTTATGTATTCGTTAACTGGCTATGTGGGAGGTATCATCATTTACCCTTACTGCAGTTTATTTATGTATTCGTTAACTGGCTATGTGGGAGGTATCATCATTTACCCTTACTGCAGTTTATTTATGTATTCGTTAACTGGCTATGTGGGAGGTATCATCATTTACCCATACTGCAGTTTATTTATGTATTCGTTAACTGGCTATGGGGAGAGGTATCATCATTTACCCTTACTGCAGTTTATTTATGTATTCATTAACTGGCTATGTGGAAGGTATCATCATTTACCCTTACTGCAGTTATTTATGTATTCGTTAACTGGCTATGTGGAGAGGTATCATCATTTACCCTTACTGCAGTTTATTTATGTATTCATTAACTGGCTATGTGGGAGGTATCATCATTTACCCATACTGCAGTTTATTTATGTATTCGTTAACTGGCTATGTAGAGAGGTATCATCATTTACCCGTACTGCAGTTTATTTATGTATTCGTTAACTGGCTATGTGGGAGGTATCATCATTTACCCTTACTGCAGTTTATTTATGTATTCGTTAACTGGCTATGTGGAGAGGTATCATCATTTACCTTTACTGCAGTTTATTTATGTATTCGTTAACTGGCTATGTGGGAGGTATCATCATTTACCCTTAATGCAGTTTATTTATGTATTCGTTAACTGGCTATGTGGAGAGGTATCATTATTTACCCTTACTGCAGTTTATTTATGTATTTGTTAACTGGCTATGTGGGAGGTATCATCATTTACCCGTCCTGCAGTTTATTTATGTATTCGTTAACTGGCTATGTGGAGAGGTATCATCATTTACCCGTACTGCAGTTTATTTATGTATTCGTTAACTGGCTATGTGGGAGGTATCATCATTTACCCGTACTGCAGTTTATTTATGTATTCGTTAGCTGGCTATGTGGGAGGTATCATCATTTACCCTTACTGCAGTTTATTTATGTATTCGTTAACTAGCTATGTGGGAGGTATCATCATTTACCCGTACTGCAGTTTATTTATGTATTCGTTAACTGGCTATGTGGGAGGTATCATCATTTACCTGTACTGCAGTTTATTTATGTATTCTTTAACTGGCTATGTGGGAGGTATCATCATTTACCCTTACTGCAGTTTATTTATGTATTTGTTAACTGGCTATGTGGGAGGTATCATCATTTACCCTTATTGCAGTTTATTTATGTATTCGTTAACTGGCTATGTGGGAGGTATCATCATTTACCCTTACTGCAGTTTATTTATGTATTCATTAACTGGCTATGTGGAGAGGTATCATCATTTACCCGTATTGCAGTTTATTTATGTATTCGTTAACTGGCTATGTGGGAGGTATCATCATTTACCCTTACTGCAGTTTATTTATGTATTCGTTAACTGGCTATGTGGAGAGGTATCATCATTTACCTTTACTGCAGTTTATTTATGTATTCGTTAACTGGCTATGTGGAAGGTATCATCATTTACCCTTAATGCAGTTTATTTATGTATTCGTTAACTGGCTATGTGGAGAGGTATCATTATTTACCCTTACTACAGTTTATTTATGTATTTGTTAACTGGCTATGTGGGAGGTATCATCATTTACCCATCCTGCAGTTTATTTATGTATTCGTTAACTGGCTATGTGGAGAGGTATCATCATTTACCCGTACTGCAGTTTATTTATGTATTCGTTAACTGGCTATGTGGGAGGTATCATCATTTACCCGTACTGCAGTTTATTTATGTATTCGTTAGCTGGCTATGTGGGAGGTATCATCATTTACCCTTACTGCAGTTTATTTATGTATTCGTTAACTAGCTATGTGGGAGGTATCATCATTTACCCGTACTGCAGTTTATTTATGTATTTGTTAACTGGCTTTGTGGGAGGTATCATCATTTACCTGTACTGCAGTTTATTTATGTATTCTTTAACTGGCTATGTGGGAGGTATCATCATTTACCCTTACTGTAGTTTATTTATGTATTTGTTAACTGGCTATGTGGGAGGTATCATTATTTACCCGTACTGCAGTTTATTTATGTATTTGTTAACTGACTATGTGGGAGGTATCATCATTTACCCTTATTGCAGTTTATTTATGTATTCGTTAACTGGCTATGTGGGAGGTATCATCATTTACCCTTACTGCAGTTTATTTATGTATTCGTTAACTGACTATGTGGAGAGGTATCATCATTTACCCTTACTGCAGTTTATTTATGTATTCGTCAACTGGCTATGTGGAGAGGTATCATCATTTACCCTTACTGCAGTTTATTTATGTATTCATTAGCTGGCTATGTGGGAGGTATCATCATTTACCCTTACTGCAGTTTATTTATGTATTCGTTAACTAGCTATGTGGGAGGTATCATCATTTACCCGTACTGCAGTTTATTTATGTATTCGTTAACTGGCTATGTGGGAAGTATCATCATTTACCCGTACTGCAGTTTATTTATGTATTCTTTAACTGGCTATGTGGGAGGTATCATCATTTACCCTTACTGCAGTTTATTTATGTATTCGTTAACTGGCTATATGGAGAGGTATAATCATTTACTCTTACTGCATGTGGGAGGTATCATCATTTACCCTTACTGCAGTTTATGTATGCATTTGTTAACTGGCTATGTGGGAGGTATCATCATTTACCCTTACTGCAGTTTATTTATGTATTCGTTAACTGACTATGTGGAGAGGTATCATCATTTACCCTTACTGCAGTTTATTTATGTATTCGGTAACTGGCTATGTGGAGAGTTATCATCATTTACCCTTACTGCAGTTTATTTATGTATTCGTTAACTGACTATGTGGAGAGGTATCATCATTTACCCTTACTGCAGTTTATTTATGTATTCGTTAACTGGCTATGTGGAGAGGTATCATCATTTACCCTTACTGCAGTTTATTTATGTATTCGTTAACTGGCTATGTGGAGAGGTATCATCATTTACCCATACTGCAGTTTATTTATGCATTCATTAACTGGCTATGTGGAGGGTTATCATCATTTACCCTTACTGCAGTTTATTTATGTATTCGTTAACTGGCTATGTAGAGCAGTATCATCATTTACCCTTACTGCAGTTTATTTATGTATTCGTTAACTGGCTATGTGGGAAATATCATCATTTACCATTACTGCAGTTTATTTATGTATTCGTTAACTGGCTATGTGGGAGGTATCATCATTTACCCTTACTACAGTTTATTTATGTATTCATTAACTGGCTATGTGGGAGGTATCATCATTTACCCTTACTGCAGTTTATTTATGTATTCGTTAACTGGCTATATGGAGAGGTATCATCATTTACTCTTACTGCATGTGGGAGGTATCATCATTTACCCTTACTGCAGTTTATGTATGCATTTGTTAACTGGCTATGTGGGAGGTATCATCATTTACCCTTACTGCAGTTTATTTATGTATTCGTTAACTGACTATGTGGAGAGGTATCATCATTTACCCTTACTGCAGTTTATTTATGTATTCGTTAACTGGCTATGTGGAGAGGTATCATCATTTACCCTTACTGCAGTTTATTTATGTATTCATTAACTGACTATGTGGAAAGGTATCATCATTTACCCTTACTGCAGTTTATTTATGTATTCGTTAACTGGCTATGTGGAGAGGTATCATCATTTACCCTTACTGCAGTTTATTTATGTATTCGTTAACTGGCTATGTGGAGCGGTATCATCATTTACCCTTACTGCAGTTTATTTATGTATTCGTTAACTGGCTATGTGGGAAATATCATCATTTACCATTACTGCAGTTTATTTATGTATTCGTTAACTGGCTATGTGGGAGGTATAATCGTTTACCCTTACTACAGTTTATTTATGTATTCATTAACTGGCTATGTGGGAGGTATCATCATTTACCCTTACTGCAGTTTATCTATGTATTCGTTAACTGGCTATGTGGGAGGTATCATCATTTACCCTTACTGCAGTTTATTTATGTATTCATTAACTGGCTATGTGGAGAGGTATCATCATTTACCCTTACTGCAGTTTATTTATGTATTCGTTAACTGGCTATGTGGAGAGGTATCATCATTTACCCTTACTGCAGTTTATTTATGTATTCATTAACTGGCTATGTGGGAGGTATCATCATTTCCCCTTACTGCAGTTTATTTATGTATTCATTCACTGGCTATGTGGGAGGTATCATCATTTACCCTTACTGCAGTTTATTTATGTATTCGTTAACTGGCTATGTGGGAGGTATCATCATTTACCCTTACTGCAGTTTATTTATGTATTCATTAAATGGCTATGTGGAGAGGTATCATCATTTACCCGTATTGCAGTTTATTTATGTATTCGTTAACTGGCTATGTGGGAGGTATCATCATTTACCCTTACTGCAGTTTATTTATGTATTCGTTAACTGGCTATGTGGAGAGGTATCATCATTTACCTTTACTGCAGTTTATTTATGTATTTGTTAACTGGCTATGTGGGAGGTATCATCATTTACCCATCCTGCAGTTTATTTATGTATTCGTTAACTGGCTATGTGGAGAGGTATCATCATTTACCCGTACTGCAGTTTATTTATGTATTCGTTAACTGGCTATGTGGGAGGTATCATCATCTACCCGTACTGCAGTTTATTTATGTATTCGTTAGCTGGCTATGTGGGAGGTATCATCATTTACCCTTACTGCAGTTTATTTATGTATTCGTTAACTAGCTATGTGGGAGGTATCATCATTTACCCTTACTGCAGTTTATTTATGTATTCGTTAACTGGCTATGTGGGAGGTATCATCATTTACCCTTACTGCAGTTTATTTATGTATTCGTTAACTGGCTATGTGGGAGGTATCATCATTTACCCGTACTGCAGTTTATTTATGTATTCGTTAACTGGCTATGTGGAGAGGTATCATCATTTACCCTTACTGCAGTTTATTTATGTATTCATTAACTGGCTATGTGGAAGGTATCATCATTTACCCTTACTGCAGTTATTTATGTATTCATTAACTGGCTATGTGGAGAGGTATCATCATTTACCCTTACTGCAGTTTATTTATGTATTCATTAACTGGCTATGTGGGAGGTATCATCATTTACCCGTACTGCAGTTTATTTATGTATTCGTTAACTGGCTATGTAGAGAGGTATCATCATTTACCCGTACTGCAGTTTATTTATGTATTCGTTAACTGGCTATGTGGGAGGTATCATCATTTACCCTTACTGCAGTTTATTTATGTATTCGTTAACTGGCTATGTGGAGAGGTATCATCATTTACCTTTACTGCAGTTTATTTATGTATTCGTTAACTGGCTATGTGGGAGGTATCATCATTTACCCTTAATGCAGTTTATTTATGTATTCGTTAACTGGCTATGTGGAGAGGTATCATCATTTACCCGTCCTGCAGTTTATTTATGTATTCGTTAACTGGCTATGTGGAGAGGTATCATCATTTACCCGTACTGCAGTTTATTTATGTATTCGTTAACTGGCTATGTGGGAGGTATTATCATTTACCCGTACTGCAGTTTATTTATGTATTCTTTAGCTGGCTATGTGGGAGGTATCATCATTTACCCTTACTGCAGTTTATTTATGTATTCGTTAACTAGCTATGTGGGAGGTATCATCATTTACCCGTACTGGAGTTTATTTATGTATTCGTTAACTGGCTATGTGGGAGGTATCATCATTTACCTGTACTGCAGTTTATTTATGTATTCTTTAACTGGCTATGTGGGAGGTATCATCATTTACCCTTACTGCAGTTTATTTATGTATTTGTTAACTGGCTATGTGGGAGGTATCATCATTTACCCTTATTGCAGTTTATTTATGTATTCATTAACTGGCTATGTGGGAGGTATCATCATTTACCCTTACTGCAGTTTATTTATGTATTCATTAACTGGCTATGTGGAGAGGTATCATCATTTACCCGTATTGCAGTTTATTTATGTATTCGTTAACTGGCTATGTGGGAGGTATCATCATTTACCCTTACTGCAGTTTATTTATGTATTCGTTAACTGGCTATGTGGAGAGGTATCATCATTTACCTTTACTGCAGTTTATTTATGTATTCGTTAACTGGCTATGTGGGAGGTATCATCATTTACCCTTAATGCAGTTTATTTATGTATTCGTTAACTGGCTATGTGCAGAGGTATCATTATTTACCCTTACTGCAGTTTATTTATGTATTTGTTAACTGGCTATGTGGGAGGTATCATCATTTACCCATCCTGCAGTTTATTTATGTATTCGTTAACTGGCTATGTGGAGAGGTATCATCATTTACCCGTACTGCAGTTTATTTATGTATTTGTTAACTGGCTATGTGGGAGGTATCATCATTTACCCGTACTGCAGTTTATTTATGTATTCGTTAGCTGGCTATGTGGGAGGTATCATCATTTACTCTTACTGCAGTTTATTTATGTATTCGTTAACTAGCTATGTGGGAGGTATCATCATTTACCCGTACTGCAGTTTATTTATGTATTTGTTAACTGGCTTTGTGGGAGGTATCATCATTTACCTGTACTGCAGTTTATTTATGTATTCTTTAACTGGCTATGTGGGAGGTATCATCATTTACCCTTACTGCAGTTTATTTATGTATTTGTTAACTGGCTATGTGGGAGGTATCATTATTTACCCGTACTGCAGTTTATTTATGTATTCGTTAACTGACTGTGGGAGGTATCATCATTTACCCTTACTGCAATTTATTTATGTATTCGTTAACTGGCTATGTGGGAGGTATCATCATTTACCCTTACTGCAGTTTATTTATGTATTCATTAACTGACTATGTGGAGAGGTATCATCATTTACCCTTACTGCAGTTTATTTATGTATTCGTCAACTGGCTATGTGGAGAGGTATCATCATTTACCCTTACTGCAGTTTATTTATGTATTCATTAGCTGGCTATGTGGGAGGTATCATCATTTACCCTTACTGCAGTTTATTTATGTATTCGTTAACTAGCTAAGTGGGAGGTATCATCATTTACCCATACTGCAGTTTATTTATGTATTCGTTAACTGGCTATGTGGGAAGTATCATCATTTACCCGTACTGCAGTTTATTTATGTATTCTTTAACTGGCTATGTGGGAGGTATCATCATTTACCCTTACTGCAGTTTATTTATGTATTCGTTAACTGGCTATATGGAGAGGTATCATCATTTACTCTTACTGCATGTGGGAGGTATCATCATTTACCCTTACTGCAGTTTATGTATGCATTTGTTAACTGGCTATGTGGGAGGTATCATCATTTACCCTTACTGCAGTTTATTTATGTATTCATTAACTGACTATGTGGAGAGGTATCATCATTTACCCTTACTGCAGTTTATTTATGTATTCGTTAACTGGCTATGTGGACAGGTATCATCATTTACCCTTACTGCAGTTTATTTATGTATTCGTTAACTGACTATGTGGAGAGGTATCATCATTTACCCTTACTGCAGTTTATTTATGTACTCGTTAACTGGCTATGTGGAGAGGTATCATCATTTACCCTTACTGCAGTTTATTTATGTATTCGTTAACTGGCTATGTGGAGAGGTATCATCATTTACCCATACTGCAGTTTATTTATGCATTCGTTAACTGGCTATGTGGAGAGTTATCATCATTTACCCTTACTGCAGTTTATTTATGTATTCGTTAACTGGCTATGTAGAGCAGTATCATCATTTACCCTTACTGCAGTTTATTTATGTATTCGTTAACTGGCTATGTGGGAAATATCATCATTTACCATTACTGCAGTTTATTTATGTATTCGTTAACTGGCTATGTGGGAGGTATCATCATTTACCCTTACTACAGTTTATTTATGTATTCGTTAACTGGCTATGTGGGAGGTATCATCATTTACCCTTACTGCAGTTTATTTATGTATTCGTTAACTGGCTATATGGAGAGGTATCATCATTTACTCTTACTGCATGTGGGAGGTATCATCATTTACCCTTACTGCAGTTTATGTATGCATTTGTTAACTGGCTATGTGGGAGGTATCATCATTTACCCTTACTGCAGTTTATTTATGTATTCATTAACTGACTATGTGGAAAGGTATCATCATTTACCCTTACTGCAGTTTATTTATGTATTCGTTAACTGGCTATGTGGAGAGGTATCATCATTTACCCTTACTGCAGTTTATTTATGTATTCGTTAACTGGCTATGTGGAGAGGTATCATCATTTACCCATACTGCAGTTTATTTATTTATTCGTTAACTGGCTATGTGGAGAGTTATCATCATTTACCCTTACTGCAGTTTATTTATGTATTCGTTAACTGGCTATGTGGAGCGGTATCATCATTTACCCTTACTGCAGTTTATTTATGTATTCGTTAACTGGCTATGTGGGAAATATCATCATTTACCATTACTGCAGTTTATTTATGTATTCGTTAACTGGCTATGTGGGAGGTATAATCATTTACCCTTACTACAGTTTATTTATGTATTCATTAACTGGCTATGTGGGAGGTATCATCATTTACCCTTACTGCAGTTTATCTATGTATTCGTTAACTGGCTATGTGGGAGGTATCATCATTTACCCTTACTGCAGTTTATTTATGTATTCGTTAACTGGCTATGTGGAGAGGTATCATCATTTACCCTTACTGCAGTTTATTTATGTATTCGTTAACTGGCTATGTGGAGAGGTATCATCATTTACCCTTACTGCAGTTTATTTATGTATTCATTAACTGGCTATGTGGGAGGTATCATCATTTCCCCTTACTGCAGTTTATTTATGTATTCATTCACTGGCTATGTGGGAGGTATCATCATTTACCCTTACTGCAGTTTATTTATGTATTCGTTAACTGGCTATGTGGGAGGTATCATCATTTACCCTTACTGCAGTTTATTTATGTATTCGTTAAATGGCTATGTGGGAGGTATCATCATTTACCCTTACTGCAGTTTATTTATGTATTCATTAACTGGCTATGTGGGAGGTATCATCATTTACCCTTACTGCAGTTTATTTATGTATTCGTTAACTGGCTATGTGGAGAGGTATCATCATTTAGCTGTACTGCAGTTTATTTATGTATTTGTTAACTGGCTATGTGGGAGGTATCATAATTTACCCGTACTGCAGTTTATTTATGTATTCGTTAACTGGCTATGTGGGAGGTATCATCATTTACCCTTACTGCAGTTTAATTATGAATTCTTTAACTGGCTATGTGGGAGGTATCATCATTTACCCTTACTGCAGTTTATTTATGTATTCGTTAACTGGCTATGTTGAGAGGTATCATCATTTACCCTTACTGCATGTGGGAGATATCATCATTTACCCTTACTGCAGTTTATTTATGTATTCGTTAACTGGCTATGTGGGAGGTATCATCATTTACCCTTACTGCAGTTTATTTATGTATTCGTTAACTGGCTATGTGGGAGGTATCATCATTTACCCTTACTGCAGTTTATTTATGTATTCGTTAACTGGCTAAGCCCACTGGACTCAAGTGTCCCCTTGCTAGACATATTATTGCACTATTCAGTCTTGGCCAAACAACAGTATTTGGGAATGCTTAAATGTTGTTCTAAGGCATCTAGATTCCCTGGGTCTTTCAATGACCAAAAGATTTAAAACAAAATTAATTCACATAGGTGTTTATGGCAACTTGGTAGGCACTGTCTCTGTCTTTTGGAGCCTGAAAAGGCACAGGCGATACCATTTCTGTTTCATGGGATTAAAGCACAACCCAAGTTTCCTGGCAGACGTTTTTCTCACTATTTCAGATCATAGTATGGATGATTTATTCAGACGTGTACTTAGGCAAGGCATTTCCACTAATTCCTGCATCAGGGATTTAAAATGTGCACAATGGGATCCAAGTTAATGTGAGTACTTTTGCTCCTTTTTTCTTTCTTTCTCCACCCAGTTCATATTATAGGGATTCACAGGGAATATTCCCATAAACCTTTCATAGAAATGTTTGTACTGTTACTGTGATACTGTACAGAGTTAAATGTGCATGTCAGTTGTCCATATGTCTAGACTTCTGGATGTAGCCTTAAAAAACAGATAAAAGGGGCAGGGCGACACAGACTGAATGGGAACAGTTGCTTGGCAGGTTGCACACTCAAATGTTATGTCTGGGAGACAAAGCTGTGGGTTCTGTCCTGACACCAGGTGCTTGGCTTAATACTCCTTTGCTGACATTGCAGTGCGGGCATTAAGGGTTTGCTGAACCCCTGAGGTACTGTGTGCCAGATAAGACATTAAATCAATGTCCCATCTTCTTGAGAGGATGATAACTCTGGTGGATCTAAATGGCCACAATAAACTTGTCTAAAAGAAGACTAGTCTTAGACAAAATTCTTCGCCTTAGATCTCCCCTTAAAATAGGCCACTATAAAACAAACAAACCTGACTATATGACATGAAATCTAGAGTGGGCATGCTGGCATATTTATGCAATAAATGAAGAAAACTGATTTCCAGAACTAAGAACTAGAACAATGATATTAGTTCTGCACTTCAGGGTAAATACTTCCTTCTGCATTAAAAAAATAAAATGAACATTTCTTCAGACACAGTCTTAAATGAGTTACTGTTGAAAAAGTTTCAATATAATTGTTTTTAATTTTTTTTTTATTTTGTCCTGTGTTACCAGAAAAATGAATAGCTAGCTTGATGTCTGGACTGGCAGTGCTAGCTTGTTGAAGGAATTCTATAAAAAGACTTTTTTAAATGTCTTAATTAGAGACATCATTAAGCCATATTACAGTACAGAAACGTTTATTTGGGTAACTTTGTAGTTGGATGAACTGAGCTGTCAGTGTACATTTCTGTTTCTTTATCAACAACCATTGTAACTGTCGCTCTCCTACTTTGGACACAATAGAAGAGTCTTTGGGGGTTCTGTTCAAGCAACTTTATTATATACAAACATATCATGATAGTAGTTTACTGACTTTAACTTAAGCAACTTATATACAAACTAACTACTGTCATCATACATGCTCACTCTCTGGCTACACTCTAAAAATGGCGCTAAGAATAGCACATGCCTGTCATTTATACGTGCACACAGCCTTTGACATGCTTCTTAAAGCTACAGCACATACACTCTGATCTACATCCTCCCTCTTTGAAAAATAGATCATGCAATGTTATAAATCTATTTGGCATGCAGATATCACAGGTAGTTCTTTGTCATGCATTTATATAAGATTAAGTATACATATATACAGTTAGTTTCATGTTGCTGCATATTTCACATTGGGGCTAGATATTCAACCATATTGTGTGACATAAAACTGAAAATTTTGTTTACTAACTGGAGCGGTCTCTACAGAATGTTCAACCTTGGGAGTCTTTAAAACATCTTCAGAAATAGAATTAGAGGTTGAAACACACTCTGGGATTGAAACAATGTTTGGTTCGCTCTGAGATCTAGAGTCTGTATCACAGGAACAATGCTGTGATGATGCTTCTAGTACAGGAAGATGATGCCTGTAGTTTCTCGGGTACTCCACACCCTCGGATTCTACAAGGTAGGATCTTAGCTTGGCACAAATACCTGTAACTCGACCAGCCAGGTTGAAACCTTTCACTGTTTGTATTCTCACTGTCTCTCCTTCCCTCAACGGACAAAGAAATCTGCTCGATTTATCATAACTGGACTTCTGGATAGAATGTTTCTTGAGTAATTGAGCTTTGATAGTTTTGTTGTTTTTAGCTTTAGGCCTCAATAAACTGGAAGTAATAGGTAGCATCATTCTGGTTTACCTGGATAGAAGTCTTTGAGCAGGTGATCCAAGAATATTGTCACGGGGTATGTTTCTGAGATTAAGTAAATTCAAAGAGACATCAGTGTTGTCATGCTTTGACCTTTCAGGTAATTGCTTTGCACTCTGTACTGCATGTTCAGATAATCCATTTGACTGTGGATATTCAGGGCTGCGAGTAACATGTACAGAGTCCCATTCTCTTACAAATGTCTGAAACAACTGACTAACAAATTGAGTAACATTATCAGAAAGTTTTTAGTTACAAAAGTTCCAAGTATATATAATTATTATCTTCTGTTGGTGCTCGGTCTATATGGAATTGTCAGAAATAACTTTGTGTGGACTACCATGGACTGAGAAATGATATTTCAACTTGGTAATAACAGTAGTGGATGCTAGGTTACGTAGTAAGTCAATCTGAAATCAATTTGAATAATAGTCTACCAATACTAAGTAGTGTTGATTGTTCCACTCGAAGATATCAGTGGCTACTGTTGACCAAGGTAGTTCAGGAACTTGACTTAGCTGAAGTGGTTCTCTTTGCAAATGTGGTCTAGTACTATTGCATACTGAACAAGAAGAAAGTACTTTATCAATGTCTTTCAGTAATGAAGGCCAAAATACTAGTTCTCTCACTATTCTCTTAGTGGATGCTGAACCTGGGTGACCACAATACAAAATCTGATCTGAGGATCTGATGAAGCATTTTTATGTGAAAGCACTTATCCTAATTTCTGTTAAATACAGTCTTATCTAGTCTCCATGAATTTTTATGCTGCTTGCCATGGTGGTTGTACTGTGCTTTGCTGTTTTCTTTATACTTTTATATGGCACAGTTAGACCTTTAGTTGTTGGTGTTTGTTTGGTATACAAAATCTGGATATATTCTTGTTGTTATTTATACTTTTTTTTTTCTTTATACTTTTATATGGCACAGTTAGACCTTTAGTTGTTGGTGTTTGTTTGGTATACAAAATCTGGATATATTCTTGTTGTAAGGAAGCAGGAACAACAATTTTAGACCTTTAAAAATAATGCCATCTTCCATTAACATTTCATCTCTGTAAGGAAAATAGGTTTGCACTTCAGGTGGTACAATAGATTGCTTTGATGGACATCCAACATTTATGTAGTGAATGAGCTGTTGCAAAATTGGATCAGTCTTTATGTGATCTCTTAACTCATCAAGCCTAGTGGTAGAAAAATTACACACTGCCATCATGTCAAAGTCTAAATTCTCTGCTTCAAGCTGTTTCATCATATTTCTGGGTGAGCTGGATAAGGTATCAGCCAGATAGAGTAGTTTGCCTTTCATGTAGACCATTTTGAAATTGTCCAAACATACAAACCAACAACAGCAGTCAACATATATGACAAACTTAAAAAATCACGAACTAGAAAGTATGAATAAAAACTAGTTTATTGCGAATGGTAAGTGCTTTCACTAAATAGCTTCATCAGACCAAACATAATGGTAAAAAAAAGACCATTTAAGAAGTTTAAAGCAACCGATCAAAAGAAATCCAAAAATGACATCAGATCATGAAAAGCGCTGCAAATATCAAAGCATCCCTAGTGGAAACATTTGTAGCAAAAAGTAACATTTCAGAACTCTGTAAACAGACCTAATGTCTCCATAAACACATATTTAGAAAATTTTAAAGGTTCTACTTATTCATTTATTAACAACATTAAAACATTTATCTAATTAATAAACTGTTTTTTCACTGTGTATAACAGCTATAAAAAAGAGGGAAACGTACAAAGTATATAAAACTGTTAAAAGCATTAACTATTCAAAGAAACATTAACAATTACAAAGTATGTTGCTACAATATTCCGATAATAATGTTGTTATATACAAACAGTTAAGGGTACAGTATTAGTCAGGCCTATTTTTAATAGTAACTCTCAAGCAACAAGAAAAAAGAAGTTATGTACTCATCATAATGTTGCATGTTTGTTGTCCATCTCAATGTTCATTCTTACAATGATGGGTTCGGAGCCAAATACATAGCTGAAAGTCTCAAACCTGGCTTGTGGCAAGTAGGTATCTCACAATGCAGTGGTGTAATTCCCCAGATCTTATTTGCTGCTACTACTGAATGAAATGTAAACTACACACACACACACACACACACATATATATATATATATATATATATATATATATATATATATATATATATATACACATATATACTATACTCAATAGAAGGAGAAACAAATTGAAACAAAGAACTCCTAAAGGTAGTAAAAGCATCCACCAGGTCCACAAGGAGTCTTTGACAGGGGGAAGGAGGGAGGGTTCGTAAGAATGAACGGCGAGATGGACAACAAACATGGAATGTTATGGTGAGTACATAACTTCTTTATGTTATGTTGTCCTATCTCACCTTCATTCTTACAATGATGGGACAGCGTCCCTAGCACCTCTTCCCTGGATGGCTCATGAGAGTACACCTTTAAGCACCGTGGAACTAAAGAAGGCCCTGTCCCTGGAGGCCAAACCACTTTGTAATGCATGATAAAAGTATGAAGAGTGGTCCAAGTAGCTGCTGCACAAATATTATCCATAGGAATTCTGGCTTGAAAGGCAGATAATGTAGCCATTGCTCTAGTGGAATGAGCCTTCACTTTAAAAGGTAAATCTCTGTGATTTGTGGTATAGATGAATGTAATATAGTTAGAGAGCCAATTAGAAAGAGTAGTTTTAGAAACTGAACTACCATTTTTTGCATCAGAGAAGGATATGAATAATTGGTCAGATTTTCTAAAATCTTTGGTCCTATGCAAATAGAATCTGAGTTGTCTATGCACATCTAGTTGATATAATTTGTATTCTGCCTTGTTGCTATGATTAGGAAAGAACACTGGGAGCTCTATAGATTGATTTATGTTATTTAGAGAAGAGACTTTGGGTAAGAAAGATGGATTTGTTCATAAGGATACCCTATCCTTGTGAAAAATCAAATATGGCTGTTTAATAGAAAGAGCTTGCAACTCTGATACTCTTCTAGCAGATGTTATAACCACCCGAAACAAGGTCTTCCAGGGAAGAAACTTGAGGTCTGAAGAAGATGAGGGTTCCAAAGGTGGTAAAGTCAGGTGAGACAGAACAAAATTTAAATCCCAAGGAGAAAGGAGCTCCTTAAAGAGAGGTCTTAACAAGGAGGCACCTTTCAAGAAGGCTCTACACAACCTGTGTGACATTAAGTTGGAGGTCGAATCACCAATGTGGAAATTAGATATTGCAGCGAGTTGAACCCTGATGGTTGCTGCAGCTGAACCTTGCTGGAACAGTTCCCCCAAAAATTCCAAAATAGAATGGATGGGTGCAGAAAAGGGATCAATGTTCCTCTTTTGAGCCCAAAAGGAAAACCTTTTCCATTTGCTAGAATACAGTTTTCTAGCGAAGCTTTATGAGATGACATTAGGATATGTTTGACTGCAGGAGTGAAACTGTGAAGCCTGACTAAATTGGGAAGTGGAGCAGCCAAGCTGTCAATTTTAGGGTGTGGAGAGAAGGATGAAGCACCCCTGACATATGTGTCAGCAGGTCTGGAACTGGGTCCAGAGTCCAAGGCTTCTCCTGAAGATGAGGCCAAAGGAAGGGGAACCAAACTTGGTGAGGCCAGTAAGGAGCAATGAGAATTATCCTGCTTCCCGAGTACTGTGCTTTCTGAATGACTCTGGGTATGAGAGGAAACGGAGAAAAGGCATACAGAAGTCCCGAGGGCCAATTGTGCGTCTGTTGGTGTCTCCCCTGAGGGGGAATTAGGGTAAAGTAGTTGCTGCACTTGGCATTCATGGGAGTGGCAAACAGATTGCAGCAAGGTAGACCCCCATGTCCAGAAAATCATTTCCGCTATATTCTGATTGAGAGACCACTCATGATGCATTAAAATTGCCCTACTCAGCCTGTCTGCTATTACGTTGGACTTCCCTGGAATGTGCATACTATTAGAAAGCACTGGGAAGAAACTGCCCATTGTGAAACTCTCAGGGCCTCTCAACAAAGGGGGTATGATCTGGTTCCCCCCCTGCTTGTTTATGTACCAAACCACAGACATATTGTCTGAATGTATCACAATAGTCCCTAGAGGGAGAGAGCTGTGAAGTGCTTGCAATGCAAGAAGCACCGCTCTCATCTCTAGGACATTTATATGCAAGTGAGCCTCATGTTTTTGCCATGTACCTTGGACTGTTCTTCCTAGATAATGCCCCCCCCCACCCTTTCTGGGAAGTGTCCATGGTCACAGTAGCTATGGATTGTTTTGGAACAAAGGGTCTCCCTATGTTCACATGAGTGGAGTGTATCCACCATCTTAAGTCTTTCTTGCATGATTCCATTATTCTGATTAGGTGAGACATTGGAAGCTCTTGAAGTGACCATTGGGAGAACAACAGCCACTGAAGGATCCTCATGTGCATTCTAGCAAGAGGAACTAGTGTTATTGTGGAAGCCATTGTTCCTAGTAATCTTAGAATTATCTTTGCTTTCACTTTGGTCTTGGGAAGGAGATGAAGTATCTGCTGTCTGAGTGCTAAAACTCTTTCTGTTGGAAGACATCCTACCATAGAGGTGGTGACTAGATCTGTGCCTATAAATCTAATATGTTGACAGGGCAACAAGGCAGATTTTGAAAGCTGACTGTAATACCCAGTTGATTGCAAATGTCCAAAGTTAGATCCCTGGCTTGTTGGAATAGATGCTTAATGGTAGCAGATAGGAGCCAGTCTAGATAAGGAAACACTCGGAATCCTAGATGCTTCAGGTGAGCTGTGACTACTGCCACGCATTTGGTGAACACTCTGGGGGCTGTAGTGAGACCTAAGGGCAGAGCTCGGAACTGGTAATGACTGGCTCCCAGCCGAAAGCGTAAGTACCTTCTTGATGTCCTTTCTATTTTTATGTGGTAGTAAGCATCTTGAAGGTCTATCAGGCACATCCAATCATCTTTCCCTAAAAAGAAAGCATAGACTGCAGTGTCACCATTTGGAACTTTGACTTCTTGACAGATTTGTTTAATTTGCTTAGGTCTAATATGGGCCTCCAGTCCTCTGTTCTTTTTGGCACCAAAAAGAATCTTGAGTAAGTTCCGAATCCCATTTGGTCTGCAGGGACTTCTTGGATGACTCTTTTGTGCAGCAACTTTTGAATCTCTATAGTTGTTTGCTTCCTTAGATTTGGTGGAACATCTGGGATTGTTCTGGTCTGTGGAACAGGATTGGAAAATGGGATGGAGTATCCTCTGGATATTATTTTTAGTACCCATTTGTCTCTTGTGATAGTATGTCAGACTTCTGGGTACATGAATAAACGTCCCCCGACTGCCTCCAGAGTACAGCAGTTGGGCATCCTTTCAGGAGCACCGATAAGGGCGTCTGCAAAAGGAATCATGGTCACCCTGGTTATGCAGGCCCCCTCTGCCTCTGGGGTGACATTTACCGTTATTGCCTCCCCCTCTACCTTTGGGGAAGGAATCACCCCGTGGGTCCTGGAAAAATCTCTGAGATCTTTTGAACCACATTTTCCCACTCTTCTGGCCTTTGGAATAAGGTCTTGAAGGTATGGAAAAATGTACTCCAACAGCAGAGAGAGTTTTTCCTTCCTGCTCGCACTGGGTTAGAGTGTCTTTTAGTTTGGGTCCAAAGAGTGAGGAACCATCAAAAGGGGCATTAGTAAAAGTAGACTTAAAGGGCTTTGCAAAATTGCACAAGTGCATCCAGGAGTGTCTCCTAAGGGACACTCCGGAACCCGCTGCCCTGCTTGCTCCATCTGCTGCGTAGGATATCAGCCTTATGGAGGAGTTGATGATGGAATTTAAGGTGGACAGCTGGGAGGAGAACTTCTCATTCACCCCTGCAGCTAATGTACCTTGTAGATTATCTCCTAGCTCTTTCAGGAGATCTCTTTGTAGCCTTGTAAACTGAGATAGGTAGCTCAGCGATCATAGTGAAAACATCACTGATGAAAAGACATGCTTCCTGTATCTGGCCATTGTTCAAGAGTCTTTATTTGGAGGATGAACAGACAAGGAAGACTCATCAAGGTCAGTGTCTGAAGTGATGGACTCATCTGGGGAGTCTACGTGCTTCATCTTGCAAGTTCTCTTCTGAGGTGGGTCCTCAGAAGGATATTCTGGGAAGGCCTCAGAGGAGAGGTGTTCACCCATTGGGGGATCCTGAGGCTCTGGATCTCTGCTGGCCTGTGGAATGGGTGGTGCCGAGACAGTAGGGGGATGAGTGCTAGTATCCCTCTGTGGCACTGAATGGGTAGACAACACACTCCTCATCAGCTCAAAGGCAGATCCTGCTGGCTCTGAAGACTCTCTCAGCTCTGAAGAGACAGAGGAAGGCACTGGAACCAATGAGGTCAGACACGATGCTGATGTAGGAGCCGAGCTAACCAAGGCCAGTGGTCCAAGGGGTAGACTCAGCACTGAAGAAGATCGGGGCTGAGAATCCCCCCCAGGGCCGACCGTAGAACCCTGGCTCCCAGACTCTCCGGATGGCACAGAGAAAGTCGGAGCAGAAGTTGGCTCCATGAACACCAAAGGGAGTCTTGGAATCAATGGATCCACAGTAAGCGGTACCAAGCACTCTAGCTCCAAAGGTCCATCTTGACTTGGAGGAGGAACAGCAGTGGGTATAACTGGTACAGTAGGCTTCGAGACCAAATGGGTGGGAGCTGAGAATAATTTAGTCAACGCCGGTAACTTCAGGAGTTTGTGCACCACTTAGTTCATGTCATCATCCAATAAGCCCCTGGTGGACCTGGAAAATATGGATGGAGAGTGAGACCTGTACAGAAATGGAGATCTCAGTGTTGGAGAAAGTGATGAAATATTCATGGACCAGCTCCGAGCAGATGTATCTTGTGGCTCCAAGGACTTTGGAGCCAAAGTACCAGGCTTGTCAACTAGAATGACCTCCTATGGCTCTGAGGACTGTGGAGCCGAGAAGGTAGGGGCCTTAGAGATTTTTGGTAGCTTGACTGGTGGTCCAACTAAGCCGATGTTGCAGGTGAATGTCTCTTCTGGGATTTTTCCTTTTTGGAAGAAGGAGAAGAAGTGAAAGAAGAACTATGTATAGCTTCCTCAAATGTTGGCTTTAAGAGGCTTTTCAGGATCACTTTGTTTCTCCTTTCTTGAAGTAACCTTGCACTGAAAGAATGACAAAAAGTACAATCTTCTTGTAGGTGAATTGCACCAAGGCAATAAACACATATAACATGTCCATCTGTGATGAACATTTTTTGTGAGCACTTCTGGCATTTATTAAAGCCCGAAGGCTTATGTTCCCTCTCTTTTGGGTCTTTGGACATAATAAAGATAAGACTGCAAAAAACAACAAAGTTTTAACTATAGCACTATACAACTATTGAACTATATGACTATTCATCTCTATAACAGGAAACCCGAAGGAGACAGACAACTAGGGAGAAAATAGGGCCTCTAACTCAAATGTACCTATTTCCCAGACAAGACAACAACTAACAAAAGCCCTTTAACTAAAATGGGCTAAGAGCTCTCTAACTTAAACAAGCTACTTAACAACTAGACAGACAGAAAAAAACAGCCACTACAAGGGATACAGATAGGCCTACTATGCCACAGCCAAAGCCACACCAAAGAGAATAAAACTGTAACTATATAACTATAGTGCAAAAAACAGGCACAATGATTTAAATATGTTGAACACTAAACTATCTATAATAAACTAGACCAGTATACAGGAAAAATATAAGAAATTTGTCACAACTTAGCCACGGCCAAGATGAGTGCATCCAACCTTATAAAGCAGCAAATGAGAGCTGGAGAATTACACCACTGCATTGTGGAATACCTACTTGCCACGAGCCAGGTTTGAGACTTTCAGCTATGTATTCGGTCGAGTCGGAGCCGAGAATCGGCTCCAAACCCATCATTGTAAGAATAAAGGTGAGATAGGGCAACATAACATCTACAGTTATTTGGCATCTACCAATCCAAATGGGTGCCAGTTAACTGAGAGTTTACTGTATTTATGCAATTGGTGACATAGTAATTCAGCCACTTTAGCCTATTTTCATATAGCATGTATTTGTGTTATTTTCATAAGTAAATGATACGTGCTGATAATTAGGCCTTAAATTTAACGTCCCTTTATAAAAGAAACTAAAGATGTGTTTCTTCTCATCTTACAGGATGATAGGCTATAAATCTGTGAGGATCTTATAAAACTTAGCCTTACATTTCCATAGTAATTATTAACCTTTATAATTTGCATTATGAATATCCAAAGATGGGCTGAAGAGGTATATGTTGGGATAATTACATATTTCCCCTAACTGTAAGGGCCAATGGTGATAAGCCAGGTATGAATTTGTGGTTATAGATCCATTCATCTAAATTACATTTGAATAGATTAACAGAAGTACCTTGCTTTAGGTGGAGTGGAAGACGGTTCAATAAAAGCAGTATTCTCTGTGTTACATATCTTATCCCTCCACTATGTTCTGTTAATTTTGTAAAAGAGATTGAGGTCTCTTGAGCAGGGGTTTATCATACCATTGTACTTGTGAATATGTAATAGGTCTGATAGAATGCGGTCTATTGAAGCTGTATATGCATGGCAGAGGTCGCCTGTCTATAGCCCATTTGATAGTGAGTAGAGAGACAAGGCTTTGAATCAGTACACAAAGTTTTTTGATTTAGATCCTTGATTTTTTTTTTTTTTAGCAAGAAAGCATTGTGGCCATTCCAGTTGTTACAAGTGTTTGGGCAGGTACATGCCAAAGGGGCATTGTACGCAATGATCTTCTTAAAGAATGCCAGGTATAATGGGGCAATTACATCCCTGTATGCCATACCCTCAGACATAAGTTGTCAGGGAAATAAAGCATTCTTTACAATTGAGGATATGAGCATATGAGGTGATCAAAGGATAGGTCAAGGTTGACAGATTCCCAGATGTCAAACTACAAGATCAATATTTGGGGGTGGGGTATTGTCAATGTGATAGTTACAAGGAGAGTCATGCTTGCTGAAGTATATTATTATACATTTCTTGGCATTTAGTTTTAGTTCACATTTTTTACACCAACTATTTGTTTGGCACAGGCCATCTTGTAGGATCCTGGTGTCCTCTGGAAAGTTTATGATGGCACCAAGTCTGCAATCAACAGCCACAGACCCATAACATTAGCTTTGAACTCTGAGAAATAAATGCCAAAGAGGTGTGTCCCATGGACTGGACCCTATGGCACTCCACTCGTGTCAGGTCTTTAGAAGAAGGTACAGCCATCTAGCCTTACTGCCTTGTTTCTATTTATGAGTCAATTTGCAGCAAATTACATAGAGGTTAACATTTAGCTGGGAGAGTTTATCTACAATGTCTGAGTGCTCAATGGTATCAAACTCCTTTATGAAGTACAGATATGCAGTGTGCACTGGTCTGTCTTTATTTGTTGCCTCAGTGACTTTTTTGAAGATGTCAAAGAGATTAAGTAGGTGAGACATAGCCTAGATGAATCCGAGCTATTTTGAGTTGAGTCTGTAGATTACCTATATCCCTACTTGTTAGTTCTGTAATGACCCTTTCCATAGCTTTACAGATGTGACTGGTCAGGCTTCTGGGTATATAATTACCCAGGACTATTGAAACCCAATCTTTGTGCAGGGGAATGACTGCTGTTGTTCTCCATTCATCACTAATAAAGTCTCTTTCAGTGCTAATATTGAATAGTCCCTTTAGAGGGTTCAATAAGTCATGTTTCAGACTAACAAGTAGGCAGCCTGATATGTTATCCAGCCCTGTAGAAGTAGTGTTCTTGGCCTTAGATAGTGTTTTTAGAACTTCTTCTTTGGATTTTTAAGAGGAGTGTAAAATATGAGTATTTGTTCTGAGAATACTGTAAGGGAGCTGTTGTTTGAGCTGAATGTGTCTACTAGTATATCAACTATGTCCTTTGGGCCTGAGTATGTGATATCATTTACTTTAAGTTCTGCATAGTGCTGGACATTGTTTCTGAGATTTTTAACATAGTTAAAGAAGGTTTTGTGGTCATCTTTCATCCAGGCGGCTAGTTTTACCTCATATCTGGTATTGGTTGATTTGATCAGGATCCGGAGTTCCTTGTTTAGTTTAATAAGATGTTTTTTGTTTTCTTAAGCATTAGATCTATTTTTGTGATCAAAGATTTTTTTTCTTTTATTATAGAGCCTGTTTATATTAAGGTTCCACCATAGGGGTTTATTTTTGAATTTGACATTGTATTTCTTTTCATAGGGGGACAGATGTATCTATGCAACTATTTATATGTGCATAGCATTTTGCCATAAACAATTCCACTTTAGCAGTAGGATTGTTGAGGTAGAAGGAGCTTTTGAATTTTGCCAGGTTATCACTCAGTTTTAGTAGATTAGCCTTTGCACAGTCTTTGAATATTGAGGTATTGTAGGATGCCACATGGTTCAGTCTTAAGGTGAATATAACTTACTTGTGGTCTGATATGACCAGGGAAGAGGAGCAGGATGGCCCATACTGGTAAGGTCCAAGTCCATAATTTTATCTTGCCTGGTTGGGCTGTTTGCTAACTGGTTCAGAGAGTTTCTATTGATGCAGTCCAAAAATCTCTGGGTATACATTTTTGAGGGCATACAATTTTTCCAGTGCATGGAGGGATAGTTTAAGTCTTCCAGGAGAATGATGTTTGGCTTAATACATGAGGATTTCAAACTGGTTAGGTAGGTGGCATGAACTGAGAGGGACTCAGAGGGAGTCCTGCAGTTAGGTTTTTGGGTTTTGTTTATAGTAAGTTGGATGTGAAGGAGTTTTAGCTCATTATCTTATCTAATAAGTCTGGAGATTAGATTTTTTTAAGACTATAGAGACACGTTCACCTTTAGTGCTCTCATTGAATGTGGTGGACCTTTACAAATTGCATTTATGCAAGACAAGTGGTACTTGCAGGGGGTGCTTCTAGAGTGTAGAGTTTTTGTTAAGGCTTCTAGCACTGAGCAGCAATTTTTGTTTTTGTTCTGCAAAAACTTTATTGGCAATACAAACATAAAACACAACTTCAATTAAAACAAATACAAACTGACAGGCAGAAAAAAACATAACAAGATTGGTAAAAAATAATATGTGCATTGTATAATATCTTCACAAATCATGTGCATTATAAAATCCCAGTAGCTTAATCCATTTAAAAGTCCAAAGATCAGATGTTAACATAATTATATAGTATTATTATAGCAAAAAGGAGGGAGGGAGGACCATATCCTTATGCTTTCCTAGTGCCAGTCATCCTAGTTTCCTTTCCCCATTAACACTAATATCTAAAATGTACAGACACATGTATTTTATATGATGCTGTGCCTCCAACAAAGATTCCCCTTTCAAGTCCCCTCTATTAAACCATACCCTCCATTTTGCAACAAACCTCCTCATTCTTCTTCATTTCCTATCACCAGCCATTGCTCTGCTACTGCCACTTCTTCCGATAATCTTACTACTGCCCGCCCCTTTGATTCCTCAACTTTCTTTCACTTTCTCATTATCCCCTTCTTCTTCAGCAACATAAGCATTCCAACCATCTGTTCCTGTTCAACCTTTACTTCTGAAGACCACCCCAATAAGAAAAGTTCCTTTGTTTGCTACAAATCACTTTCAACCACTTTCCCAAGCAGATGATGCAAAGAAATTTTTTAACTTTTCAGCTTCTCACAATCTCAGAATATATGCAACCATTTCTATAAATTACTTTTTCTACACCTCTAGCAATCAAATTTGGTACTTGGAAAAATCCTTGCTAAGCCATGCAGTGCATAAAATTATTGATGCAAACCCTTCCATGCAAATATCCCACATTTTCTAGATCGGGTCGTGTATCTAGTGATCTGTACAATAGTTGCCCATTCCTTACATAGACTATCCCACTGCATTATTCGAGATCACTGTACCCTGACTTTCTCTGCTGCAAGGTGCTTACTGCTCCCTGGGCTGTTATATTTTCTAGATAACAGCTTCTTGAGCCCTATATTTCCATCTCTTATACATTCCAATAACTACTGTCACTATACAGTTACCTAGCGTGACCTTTCTCCAATGGCTCAATGCCCCCTGACTCAGAACACAATAATCTTACCACTGCTCCTCTCCTAATTCAAATTTCCTCTGAGCTTTTTCCCACATCTTGTCCCCTTCCAGCATCCTTATTTGACTCCAATATCTAATTCTAGTCCTCCTTTTCCTCCATCTCCAAGTTACATGTTGTTGAACCCTATCCACCTCCATACCTCCTACTATGACCAGCTGACCTTTACAACTTACCAGCTCTTTTTGTGTAAAGTCTTTCCTGTTTACTGGGGCCATTATTCCCCAACAACCTCTATTTGCTTTACTTTTTCCTTACATTCAAAACTATGGTTAACATATCCCTCGAATCTCTCCACAAATCCTCCAATTTCTACCACATCTGTTTCCACTCTGTATCATATCTCAGATATAATCCCTTAAATAGTGTCCAATCAGCTGTCTTAATATTCAGCAAACCCAAACCTCCCTTATCTTTTGTCTCGATGAAATGTTCTCAAGTTGCCCTTGACTTTTTATTATCCCACAGAAATTTTACAAATTCTTGATTCACTTTTTTCAAAAAAAGCTACTTCTGGTAATCACCAAAAGACTTGACCAGCATATGACAACTGAGGCAATATAAACATCCATATTAATTGCAGCATTTGATCTAAATACAGAGGCAGCATAACTTAGTTTTTCAAAATATACTTCTTTCTACTTAGATCATCTGCATATGCCTCTTGGAAAATCAATTTAAGCATCAAGCTGAGCCAAAATAAAGCATATTTTTGTATTGCAGCCACTTCAACAGAATAATTAAACAGTGATACTTGAATCTTATCCTGATCAAGCTTGTATTCTGATTCTGTTCCATACTCCACTAGAATTCCCTATAACTTATCCATATCATCACTTGGGTGTGAGAGGTTGATCAAGATATCATCTGCAAAAAGAGATATTGTTCCCTGTCTGCAAATCCACTCATATCCTCTAACCTCAGACTGTCTAATCCTCCTTATCAACATCTCTAAATAGAAGGCAAAGAATATAGGGGAAAGAGGGCATCCCTGCCTCATTCCCTGCTCTAATACTATTGCTTGTGACAATCCTGATTGTATCTTGACCTTTGCCATTGCCCTCTCATAAAGATTTCTCATCATTTGTATCCACTATTCAGGAAATTCCATCTTTCCCAATGCTTAAAAAAATATTGCCATCTCTGCCTATTAAATGCTTTCTCAGCATCTAATGATATTAACATTAAATACCTTTCTGACTGCTGACCATATTTCATTATCAATAAAGTCCTCAAAATATTGTCAACAATACCCCCCCCCCAAAAAAAATCCTCAGTGATCCTGATTTATGAGCTTTGGCAAAAGTCTTGCCAATGTCATGGCCAGAATTCCCATGAATAACTTATAATCATGGTTCAAGACCAATATAGGTCTATAAGAGTTCAGATTTTCTGGAACTTTCCCTTCCTTCAAGATCAGTGATGACTGCTTCCTTCTAAGATGCAGGGACAGCCTTTACCTGGGTAGAAGTGGCCAAAGGAAAGCCTCCTGGAACAGATGGCTTGCCCAAAGAGTTGTGGGAACTAATGAAAGATCACAATCACCCTTTTTTAACTTCCACCATTTAATCCTTGGCACTGCTTTCACACTCCTCCTCCGCTTCTTGATCACCAACATCATCCTACAGACCACCATTCTATGCTGCTTAACTACACTTTCCCCAGTCACCACTTTACAGTCTCCAATCTCCTTCAGACTGGCCCTCCCACATAGGATATAATCCACCTGTGTGCATCTTCCTCCACTCTTGTACGTCACCCTATGCTCCTCCCTCTTCTTAAAATACGTATTCACCACAGCCATGTCCATCCTTTTCACAAAATCCACAATCATCTGACTTTCTGCATTGCTCTCATTAACACCATACCTACCCATCACTTCCTCATCCCCTCTGTTCACTTCACCAACATGCCCATTGAAGTCCACTCCAATCACTAGTCTCTCACCCTTGGGTACACTCACCACCACTTAATCCAACTCACTCCAAAATTTTCTTTCTCATCCATCGCACACCCAACTTGTGGAGCATATGTACTAACAACATTCATCATTACACCATCAATTTCAAGCTTCATAAACATCACTCTATCAGACACTCTCTTCACCTCCAAAACACTCTCGGCATACTGTTCCATTAGGATAACCCCTACCCCATTTCTTCTGCCAACCACACCATGATAGAACAATTTGAACCCGCCTCCTATACACTTGGCCTTACTTCCCTTCCATCTGGTCTCTTGCATGCACAATATATCAACCTTCCAAAGATTCATGTAGTAACCATTTTAATTCCCCCTCTCTCTCTTCTCCTTAGTCAGATCTCTTCTCATTATCCCTGCCGTAAAAGGGCCAGCTCCTCTAATAACTTCTTCCTCCTAAGTATGTCTTTTCTGTTCTTCTCAAACATGGCTCCCCTATTCCTTGTTAAGAATTCAGCCTTAAACATTTCCCACTCTTTATTATGCTACACTGGTCTGTTTCCCAGCTCCTCCTTCATCATCTTTGCAATCCAAATCTCCCCTTTCTCCTTCCCCAGCAAACCTGAGTTAGGAGAAAACTCAAACTTTACATTTAATAATGCATGGTCATTTAGTCAGATAGGGCCAAGCTGAGCTCCTAACTTTGCCTCTGGATCCTCTACATTTACATAGGCCTTATCTGTTCTGGACCACACTTTATGCTTAGGGGAGATCATGTCTAGAATTATTCTCTACAAGCCACACATCTCTCATCTCCATTACTCTTATGAATCTTGCTAAAAATGTACTTTGTGTCAACACTTTTCCCAGTCTGGGCCCCTACTGACCTCCCATATACTTGTCACTAAATTCCAGTCCCTAATATTAATGTCATTTCATCCCAAAACACTACTATGTTATTCAATATCATCCATATCACCCATACTGATGTGTTCAGAAGGAGATAAATTCATACCAGTGTAAATTTACAGCCTTGCAGCCATCTTTTAAAGTCAACATAGCAACCCTTATGTCTATTAAAATTTCTTCAGTTTTAATTTGACACCCACCCTTAGCCAAAATAACCACTCTTCTATTCCTTTTCCCCTGCTATTCTGTCAACTCTAACGTCTCATAGCCTACTGCTTCTTATGTTCCTCCTTTCCCAAATTCCTCTCCAGTAATAATGCTATGTCTTCCACATCACACCTTAAATTTTGCAATATTTTACCTGTTTAACTGGACTAGTCGGTCCATTCCCATTCCATACTTGCACTTGCACCATCATTTTCCAATTTTCCTTTTCTTAAATCCCTCCCATCCTATAGTCAGTATGTATGTTGCCCCATAGGCTCCCCTCAGACTTCTCCTTAACTGACTGCAAGTTCTCCCATATTTTAGAAAGTATCTCAGCTATAGAGGCAAAACTACATAAAATGTATACATTTGCTTACCAAGGTCGGAGCTACAATTTCTCCTATGACACTCCATCTACACCCCAAACTAGCATATACTATGACTAGTGCTAAATGCATTAGGGTCAGGTAATCTAACTTCCCATTACATACCTGTATTCCATCATTTATTGCTGTCACTAACCCTTACATGCTTGATATTATACAAAGTCCCATATACAATACCACACCTACAGTCAAAGCCTTTAACTTTTGCTTAATCTTTTTTTTCCCTTCAAAAGAGTAACCACTGCTACAACATGACCAGGCTTATATTCCCCTTGTTTCCAACTGAATGACTTATGCCAAAGTTTCCTTAAATGTAAAGAAGAATTGCAAATCTGTTGTTGCTGCATGGCGACTCAAATCTTACAAGACCAAAATTAATTTAATTAAGATGCCATACTAATCCAGTAACTGAAACACAAACACTGTAGTCAAGTCTATAAAATCTGTATATGGCACCGCTAAAGGCCCTATTCCAGAAAAATAAAAATCAAGTGTGTGCTTGTATATCACAGTAAATGGCTGCACACTTATGGCATACTGGTCTGTTGCCCCAATCCAGTCCTTCCTAAGTATCCAACACTTATTTGCAAAGCTAAAAACAACAAGATTTTTAACATATAATGGAACAAAGTCCTTACTGAACATCTGTACAATACCCCTTGAGGACACATACCAACTAGGTAACACAAAGATATCTCTTTTCCAACTGCCTCCATTGTTAATTCCCCCTCTTCTCCAACCACTGTTTTACAAAACAAGGCTTGCATTCCCATTGTTCCCACCCAAATGAGCCATGCCAAAGAGTCCTCAAGAGGAAAAGGGAATTGGAAACCTGTAGTCACTGTATCCAAGCTTAACTTTTAACAAACCAAAATGAATTTAAAGTGCCAAAATAACCTAGTATCTAAAGCACAGACACTGTAAGCAGGTATTAGAAATCTGTATCTGCCAACTCTAAAGGAGGTAATCCAGAAAATGTAAATATCAAGTGTTCATTCATATTTCATAGCCTGTGGCTGGACAGTTATGGCCTGCTGCGCTAATACACTAAACCATTCTTTGCTAAGTAACTAACACTTATCTGAAAAACCAAAACCAAGAAGTTGATCATTAACATGCATATAACAGAACAAAGTCTGTATTGAACATATATTCAATACACATTGTGACATACACACTAACCAGCATTCAGTCCACTAACTAGTCACTGAATAACAAGAAAATGTTTCTTTAGAAATCACCTCCTTTGATAATTAACCCCCTTCCCCAACCAATGTCTTACAAATGATACCACCTGGCAGTAGCATATCCAGAATTGCTCAATAAATGTAGAGTACTCATAGTCTATCACATGGGGATCAGAGGAGGCCTCATTCTTTCTCCTTTCATGACCTTCTCTGATGATTTCTTCCTTCTCCCTTAGGACTCATAAACATTAGAAAAAAAGTATTTTCTTTGCTGTTCTCCCAATACCTTTGATTCTTCACCGCTATATATTGATTCCTGGGCCAACTTCTCCTTCTGATGCCCTCGTAGAATATTTGCCAGCTGCTGAAGAACCTCCATCACTTCTGCTGGATCCACAAAAGTCCTTGTGCCTTCTGGAAGAAAACACCTGCATTGGGCAAGGTATAATAACCTTTACTTTATACCTTTTTGTCTGCAGTTAGTTATTTTGGTTTATAGGTTCCTAGGTAAATACTAGGCTATCAGTCATCAGGCTATTACAAACCTAGCCATTAATCAGAGGTCAGAATTAAACTCTATATCTTGTGCCTGTGAGGTAAAGGCCTTAACCATTATATCAACCCCCAACCCCATGTTGTAAGCTCTACACATCTCACTCATTTAGAAAATGGCCACTTCAAGGGATCTGTAAAAAAGCACCCCATTTATGTACAATATCTGGGTTGCATTTAAAAACAGATTACGGCATTCTAGAAACATCCTCAGATTATAATTGGAAAGACTAACAAAACACTTCAGCAATAAACAGTCTAAGATAGTATTTCACTTCTACAGTGAAAGCCTCCTAGTTGGTGGAATTATTCTCTCTAATACTAATCAGGGCATACTGGTCAGGCTTTATGCTGCTTCCAGTGGAACTGCTAGGAGCATGAATGACCTACCCTTCAACTCCCATTAATATACTGCTATAGCTACTATGTAAATGCTACTATTAGAGTATAATCTTTCCTCTTTTTTACTGAGTAGACTTCAAAGCATCTCCCCCCCAGGTGGGGAGTAGATGCTGGAGATGTGAAGGGGAAGAGACGGAAGAGGAAACTGGGAATATATAGGTTCATAGCTTCATAGGTGTGTACTAGGCTAATGGCCCTGGAGCCTTTACAAACCTAGCCCATAGAAATGCCCTGGCATTGTGCCGCCCGACATTAGTTCCCAGTGCCTCTGTCAAGTAGAGCCACTGGAGTGATCCCCGGGGTGAACTTTCTATTACCCATCCACTCATCAAGATTTCTCTTGAAGAGGGACAGCGAGGTGCTCTGCTTGACATGTATAGGAAGTCTATTCCAGAGCATGGGCAGTCTCTGGGTGAGGTACCTGTCCCTCCAGCATGTTCTGTTGATTGTAGTAATGAGGTTGAGGTCTCTGGAGCATGTGGTGCAGAGGGATTTCTTTAGACGTAGCATTTCTAATAGAGCTGGTTCAGACAAGCCTTTGTAAGTCAAGCAGAGCTCGCCTCTAAGTAGGTGATATGACAGAGAATAGCTTGAGTCTTTTGAGTTTGTCTGTGTAGGACATGTGTTTACTGCCTAGGATCCTGTTTATGAGGTACTTGTGTGGCCTCTCCAGCTGTTGCAGGTGCCTAGTGAGGTACATGCCAAATGGGGCATTATACTCGATTATTGGTCTAATGAGGGAAGAGTAAAGAGAGACGATGACATCTTTCTTCCTGGATGCAAAACCCTTCATAATGAGCTGTGCCACATAGAAAGACTTTCTGATCACAGTGGCAGTGTGGTGGTTGAAGGAGAGGTTGCTATCATCCTGCGTCCCCAGATCTCTTATAACGCCTTCAGTGTTCAGTGGGATCCCATTGATGTGGTAATTAGTGGAAACTGAGTTTTTACTAAAGGGGATGATGACGCATTTTTTGGCGTTAAGCTTAAGGCCATGGTTTCGACACCAGTCATTGGTCTCAGTGAGGCCTTTATGTAGGATATCTGCATCACTTGGAGAGTTAATAATGGCTCCCAGCTTGTAGGCGTCTGTGGACTTGGTCAGCCAGAGTCCCTTTGTGTTGACTTGGACTTCTGAGAAGTAGATGCTGAACAAGAGAGGACCCAGGACTGATCCCTGTGGGACTCCACTCGTGACTGGTCAGCAGTCTGACTTGGGGATTGCTACTTTCACACTGTGTGTTCTATCTGTGAGCCAATTTGCAACCCACCTAGTGATATAGGGGTTGATGCCTAGTTTGATGAGTTTATCAATAATTCCCGAGTGAGGAATGGTATCAAAGGCCTTGGCCAGATTGAGGTAGGTTGTATGCATTGCCTTGCCTTCATCCACAGCCCTGGGACTGACTCAAAGAAGTCAACCAGATTGAGCAGGCATGATCTCCCTTTCACAAAGCCAAACTGTGTATGGTCCAGAGTTTGGAGATTTCTTATATATGTGTTAATCAGGTCCATGATGATGTGCTCCATAACTTTACATATCAGACTCATCAGGCTAATGGGGTGATAATTCCCAAGGTCTGTAGTCACTCCCCCTTTATGGAGAGGGATGACTGTAGCAGTGCACCATTCTGTAGGGACAAATCCTGAGGTGAGGCTGTGACTGAAGAGGGCACTCAGATGTGGTGCAAGTTCGCTTTGTAGTTCATGTAAAACACAGCCAGGGATATTATCAGGTCCCATGGAAGCTGTATTCTTAGGCTTGGACAATGTAGCTTTAACCTGTGGTGCAGTAATGCTGGGTGCCTGGCATTCTTCCAGTATTGTGATTGGTCCTTTAGGGGGGGAGAGAGGGATAAAGTTGGCACTGAATCTGTCAGCCAGTATATTGGCAATATCTGTTGGCTTAGTATAGGAGGTACCATTGTGAAGTAACTCAGAACAAATCTGGGTGTTGCCATGAAGGTTCTTGATATAACTATAGAACACTTTGTGATAGTGTTTAGTGTCTGCTGTGATTCTGCCTTCCTAGCTGGCTTTACAGGATTTGATAAGGGATCTCAACTTTTTGTTGAGGCTAATAAGGGCGTTTTTCCAGTCTTGGGACAACCGTTTCTTCCTTCTGTTGTAGAGTTTATTAATGGCTGGGAACCACCAGATTGGCTTCCTTTTTTGGAGGAGAGCATCTTGGTTCTGTTGGGTATGGCTAGTTCCATGCATTTATGTACATGTTCATACAATGCATTGGTGTATGATTCGGCAGTCATGCAGCTATTTTCCATTGGTATGGGTGCCGTGAAGTTAGCCACCTCTGCTTTTAGGAGTCCAAAGTCAGCTTTGGAGAAGTTTTTCAAGGTGGTTACCTTTGCGGGCAGTGTGGGTGAGATGTGGATTTCCATGGTGATTAGTTTATGGTCAGATCAGACCAGGGAGGGATTAACTATTGGTGTAGAGCAACGGTCGCCCATGTTAATAATAACTAGGTCAAGGATGTTGGTTCCTCTAGTGGGGGTCAGAATGAGCTGGTCAAGGGCATTGGAACTGATGAATTCCAGGAACCGTTGGGCCAGTGTATTGGTGCTTGAGTAGTTTTCCTAGTCGATGGAGGAGTAGTTGAAGTCTCCTAGTATGAGAGTGCTGGGTTGGACCTTGATATATTCCAGGGTGCTTAGGAACATGGAGTGAGAATCAAGGGACATGGTTGGGGACCTATAGCAGGCTATGACCTGGATCGCCGTCTTACCCAATGTTAGTCGCACCTAAATTATCTCAGATGCATTACACTGGGCTACTAGTCTGGAGGTGTGTATATCCTTTATGAATATGGAGACACCACTGCCTTTGGAGCTTCAGTCCATGTTTTGGGGATGAAAGGTGTGGAATGAGTTATAGCCTAGTAGCACAGGGGTGCTTTCTGCCCCTTTAAACCAGATCTCTGTTACAGCACAAATGTCGATGTTCTCCATTTTGAGGAGTGCTTCGAGTGAGTGCATCTTGAGATTTAGACTTCTAGTGTTGAGCAGCATGACCCTCAGATTGCATTTATTTATAGCTGTTATGGTGTTAATTTGGTCTTTGGAACACCGCCTAAAAAAGACACTTTAGGGGTGGCAAGAGCCTTAGCCAGTACTCAGAAACCCATGGGTGACAGATGCAGGCCATCTCTGGCAAAGCATCGAGGTCTGTCACTCCTGTCATCCCAAACAGACAGATACTGGATCCCCTTAGAATGACACCAGAAACTTAGCCAATTGTTGAAGTCAATCATTTTTTGTTTGTACTGTGTATCATTCTGGGTGACGGTAGAATACTGCTCAGGGCTAGTGTCATACCTGCCTGGGTCACATAATCCGAGAGCTCCACCATGTCTCTTTTCATGTAGTCCAGGCAGGTGCATCTCAGGTCATTCACACCCACATGGACAATGACAGAGTCATACTTGTACTTCTTGTGGAGTGACCTGAGTGCGTGTGTTATGTGTCAGATTCTGGCACCTGATAGACAGCTGTTACCTTCTCCTTATTCAACCTAGTGAGTGGGACATCTGTGTGTCTCACTATTGAGTCATCTATGATTAGTGTATTGGGCAAGGTGTTTAGCCTTAGGGGCTTAGGTTGAGTGGTACACTGTGGAGATTAACTATGCGTCCTGTGGTTGGGCTGTGTTGTGGTGGTCGAGTGCATTTCTGTCTTGGAGGTCTCTGCTGTTTGGGTAAATTTCTATTGAGAGCCTCTGCGAAGATGGGTGTGTGGTTTGTGTTTTTATGTGAGAGCTGTGATAGTGGGTGTTTTGGAGGGCTATGTGTTCCATGTGGTGTGGTGCAGGTGCTGACATTCTCCTGTAGACCAGCTTGTCCGGTTTTGACTGGAGACTGCATAGCTTCCAGTTTGGTGATATAAGTGCATCTCTTACAAGTCTGAGTGTTGGGAGGTAACAGGAGAAGGTTGTCTGTGTACATGAGGCAGTTGCTATACTGCCTCAAAATGCCCAAGTGCACCAGATTAATAGGAGAAAGCACACAGAGCTGCCCTTTAATAATGCCAGGAGGTGTGGTCATAACCTGTCCATATTTTTGGAATGGACAGGATGATTAATTTTAAAGACTCCTTATAGAATACTTTGCTAAAAATGTTGGGGGAGCAAGTTGTAATAACTAGAAATGATATTTGTGAGTGGGTATTTAGGGTTAGAAGTGCTGAAACATAATAAGGTCTTATTAAGTCTAATGCTGTTGGCAGCCAAATAAGCAATAATAAGGAAATGAAAATCAAAGACTAAAACAGCTTTACAAGACATACTGAATATTGTAAAAGAAATTAATGAAAGAGAGGCAGAATCCATGAAGGAGGGCATGGGTAAAATGCTCAAAAATAAATGGGATCCTTTTATACAAAATAGCTGTCCAGAAGACATATGACGTGGGAGGGTTGGTGGATACTGAAAATGTGAAGGCATAGTATGAAGACTAATGCTCAAGTATGAAAAAGAATGTGCAGTGCATGATGATGACAAAGGAAAATGTTCTCAAAATCTTTATTATTAATGTAATGATTTACATCTGAACTCTGCAGTGTTGTAAAAGTGCGGTGAATAAATAAAACAGCTTTTCTTTATTCAAACAACCATGTACTTTTCTTAACAGCATGCGTTATTCACATACACTCAGAAAGGAACTTAATATTTTCCAAAATGTTATACAGGAAAGCACATGTCTCCGTAATTCAGTTTCTCATAAAGAGAGCCTAACTACACCTATCATTTATAGTTAACTGTCTTCAGCTAGTACGAGGAAATATCTCTTTAAGTACCTTAAACTGACTATTATAAAGTATGGAGTTATGTAGTATATTTCACTGGAGCTGCCTAAATGGGTTACATAAAGATTCTCCTGAGCCAACTAGGGATCCTTAATACAAATTTATTTTAATAATACATAGCCTGTCAACCCTCACATTTTCTTTCTTTTTCTTGTGTTCATATATCCTGTTTTCACTTTGTATAATCTGTCCATACATCTCACCCCAACTACTGAAATGTTCTTCATCCTGTAAAATATCCCATCTCACCCTGCACTTACTCATTCTTTTCACATCTGTACTTTACTGCCTCAGAACTACTAAAAGAAAAAAAAAACATTTATAGCTATGTAGTATCTATCAAGGAATTCGAGATAAATTACTTGATTTTCAAGTGTCGCTCAAATGTACCCCAAATCAAAATAATCACGCACTTTAAAAGGGTCTATATTATATCCCTAGGAAAGAAATCACTTGCCCTCAAAACAAAAACACATCACTACAAACATAACAAAGTGGGAGGCTTCAACCCCCTCACCCCCCAACATGGGAGGCTGTGCCCTCCACCCCCCTAACTAAATATATCAACTCTGAGATCACACTACAGTGGGGAAAATGGCAAACTAACAGGGATGGCCAAGCGATTTCTTTCCCAGGGAAAGAAATCGCTGATGTGAACGTTCAGAGTTTTCTGCTGTCGCTGTTTAAGTATTGAAGAAGAGGCGTTCGATGTAATGCCTCTTCGCGGATATAATATAGACACCTTTAAAAGACTTCTCTCAAGATGCAGTGAACTCTTTTTCTCCCATTTTGGGCACTTGTACATAGACGGTTTCATGAAACTGATTATTCTATAGTTAATGGTTTATTAATATTGCTAAAACAAAATATTTACCATATGATTATTTGTTATAATTCTGTTTGTGTTGTTTCTTGTCCTGTGACCCACCTGTAATCTAAATTTCTTTCAGTGACAATCCCAAAGCTTTTTAAAGTAAACAAAACAGTCAAAAAAGAATTTATGTTCATAGGCCCAAGGGCAACATGCTAGTTATGCAACTGCAGATCAAATAACATTCCAGGATTGTGGGCTTGCTCTGTGAGTGCTTAATAAACAAAGAGAACAGGTTTACTCTATCTCTCCAACAAGTTAGTTTTTGATGAATTGCTCCGCACATGGTGTAAAACTGATCCATCATGCCAGATTAGGAACATGGAGAGGTGCACATTCATTTGACAGTTATGGATGAAGGCATTTTGATTAAATTTATTTTGTGCATTTAGGGGCATATAGCATAGCAGCAGATAGTTCAGGGTTGTCTCAGTATGAATTTTCTAGTTTGTTATGTTCATAGATGTTCAATATTTTCTTGAAAACTTGAAAGATAGTCGACTGAGAACTGAAAGCCAATCATCATGACCGTTTTGTCAGATTCATTTTGGTCAATGGTCACTTTGAATGAAAAGCTACTTGCTAAACTGTCTTTTTGTAGTACTTGCATAACTCATGATTAAAGATGGGTACAAGTTTGGCATTAAATTTAAGCTTTAGGGTTAGGATCTTGGTACAGTTAGAATTTTCAACATAAGATATATTTTCCTTCACAATTATTTTTTTTTCTTACTAAATATCTTAATTGATTCACCTTATAAATCACAGTGATTAGAGAAACTTGTATAGTTATGATCCTGCCCTGGGATTCTGGTTCATGGTAGCCTCTAAGATATTGCGTCATTATGCTTATAGAAAGGCTAGCGTTTATTAGATATTTGAACTCTTTTGCTGGTGACTAATACAATAACTGTTTACTACATGTTCTCAAACCCTGTTTTTTTTTTCATTTGTGTGATAGGGTTCTATGTAGATAGATTACTATACAGATAGATACAGTGGTACTGCAGTTTTCATATATTAAATTAATATTGTACCCTATATCTATTTTGATTTTTGCCTACTATTCTACCTGTTTTACAGTGATGATTGTCAGTTCATTAAATTTATGTGTCTCATATCCACAAAAGTGGTATGCAAAGGTTCACTGGGTCAGTCCTCCTAAATCTCTGTCTCACAAATTTAATAAATAGAAGTAAAGTGTTTTTACCTGACTTGCCTAATACAACCGGACAAAACTGAATGTCCTGGTGTAACGTTTTAAAACAGTTTGGTAATCATGGTAGTTTAAAAAAAGGAAAATATTACCACATATAATAAAGTCAGTGACACACCCCAGTTGTTTACTTTTAGACAAACATTCAGAATGTGCTGTAAATGCAGGTAGATTCAGAATAACTATTCAGTGTAGATATGCTGAGAATGTACAGCATTTTCATTTTTTTTAAAGAACAAAGATATAATCTGAAGCCTTTTAGTATTTCAAAAATGAAACTGACATGAACTGCAGCAACATTATTAAGTTTCCACAGCAAGTGGTTTGAAATGGATCCAGGGCTGTCATTAGAGACATGCCCTAATTCTGTTATTTTCCAAAGTCCCTCATCTTTGTGGAAACTATTATGTATCATTAAAATAAGCCCCCAGATTCATGAAGCTTGGAGCAAGGCCGGCGTAAGGCTTGTGCCGGCCGTGCAGCATATAACTGGTGTAGCAGCGCCACATGCATAGTAATGAGTGTGCACCGCAACCACAACCATGTGCATAGGGCACGTGCGCGAGTCCAGGGAGCCCAAGTAGGATGCGCCCGTAGGCGTGGCCAAGCCGGCAGGCGATGAGCAACCTAAAGTGCTGACTGTCACAGGCCGCCTGCAATAGTAACCGCACCAACCAGTGTCCGTGGATAATGAAACGTATGCAGAGTACGCAACATAGTACCCGTCCACACAAAATGGAGAACCAACCATAAATCCACGAAGTACAAAATGTTCGCGTCCACGGAACAAAGGATACTCGGAATATCGTGTCCGTCACGCAATGCACTGTCAGCAGGCATACCTAGTGGAGGTGTACTGCATCATGTCAGCCCGCCGCAACTACACATGACTAGCCCCATGGGCATGGCCACCAGCAGTCCCACAGTGGTAGTGAGAGTACACAGCTGGGCAGTCATGGCCATATAACAACCAGAAAGAAACCAGATATCCCAAACACAGACAAACATGTGTATAGTAACATGTGCTAGACACAGCAACGTACCCGTCACATACACATAGGATGGCGTATGCCGAATCGGAATATCCAGAAGCAGAACCCATGCATGCAAATGTAATACACAACAACCCCGTCATAGCACGTAACCCGCACCCATGTCCGACTGTCCACCCAATCCAGCTAGCAACCTTGCGCAGCTGCACACCTACACACAGCGGGTATACCCCAGATGTAGTAGGAAGTATTGTCCTAGGCAGTGACATGCGTGCAAATATGTACCCCACATGTCAATATCCCATCCAAGGTACTGATATCCAAATGGCTGCATGTGAATGTGTCGGCAGAATGTGTACATCCCACGTGTGGTTACGGACCTGTTGAAATCCCATAGGTGTTCACACGCCACGGTGCCCATAACTGGACACATCTGGACAAAGCAGTATGTGCAGCCACTGTACCGATGATTAGCTATGCAGACATGTCAAACACAATACACAGGGCAGAACAGCCGTCCACCAAGCAGGTCACCCCAGCAGGGTTGCCACATGCACAGAATGTCAAGGTGGGACATCACTCGTAGATATGTGTTGTTCCGTATGGCAAAAAATCCCACGGCCAATGCAAAGGATAGAATAACACGTATATGCCTGGATGAATGGTTATGTCATAGCATGGGAATAGCCTAAGCTATCCAACATAATAGTCATGCGTACCAGATACAAAATGCCTGTAACATGCAAGTAGTAATGCAGGAAGACATACACGACTGTGTCAATATCACAGGACATATGGCACGTGTCAAGTGTCGACGCAGGGCACATATGTCCATAATGGGGCCCCCTGCAAAGAGGAACACGTGCCAACCCCACCCCCCACTGACGTATTGGCAGTATAAATACAACCCAAACACACACCAACACCACCATCCAACCCATGATAGCAACGAAGGCCGGACAAAGACCAACACGATGCGTGCACAAATAGGGACACATGTAACCGGTGCTCTGACAACCTTCCACAGGCCACCGAATAATAGTATGTACATACGCATGTAATGCTGCGAAGGATGTGTGGTAGTCCCCAGTATCACAGAGGTAGGTACACAGATACACTGTAACCAACCATCACATATGTGCACTGTACACAGCATACCTGCAGGTAATACATAGTTCAGTCATGTGCCACATAAATATCCACATATGAATGAGGACAGGGGATAGACAAGTGTGAATGGGAAAAACGCAGAACATGGCATATGTATGATAACCAGCACCACCCACAGCATTGTATGGCAATAGCAGAAGCTATTGTTGGTTGCCCAAACACTCGTGTCTGTACATACAGAATGAATATCATAGCAATAACCCACGCCTGGGTGTGGGTAATGCTGGATATACCCACGGTAGACGTGGTGCGGTCCCGAGGGCGATGCCCGAGGGACCAAACAAAGGCAACCGTGGGTAAATACAGCAGTACCCACACCCGGACGTGGGTTATTGCTATTATGCCATATCAACTAGGAAAATAAACTATTAATCCCCAGACATAATGGCACAGCATAATGCCTGTCTGCTGCCCGTCCGCAGATGTCTGGCATCCACGGCGGTGCTGACATACTGCGCGAGATGTCCGTTGCTAATGTCGAAACTGTCTCACTATGTAAAACACAGTCAACATAGCAAATCAATACAAAACAGCAACGGAGAGCTCGGTGTCCCCGTTGCTGTGTTGTACAACCTGTCCCGCTATGTTAAATGTGTGTAGCAGAGAGAGACTGGCCCAAAGTAAGCAACGGACATCACCGTGGCTCAGTTAAAGCTGTCACACTATGTTAAACCCATGTAACATAGCGAGACAGGTTATAAATACCGAGGTATACTAATGGAAATAGGTCCGGGCGACCGGACCGTGTGCCATTACTATAACCCGATCTACAACGGGCACGCTGGCCAATCAGCATGCACGTTTAGGAATAATGGGGGTGGTTATGGTATAATAGACATGGACAAACCGTGCCCATGTGCCTCGTCTGACATTCATACACGGTCAGGGCAGTTCCGTACACTAGGCGGACAAGACCAAACCCAGAGCACCACAGGAACACCCTGACAATCAAAGACCTGTATGCGTTGGGGCTATAAGCCCCTGGGATCTGAATATCCCTGCGGTCACGCCATATGCATCCTGGGTCAAGAGCAGTAGGGAATAGGGAATGTGTAACATGTAGTACCACACTTTTCCCAGCAGGAGAATGGACGCCTGTGACGTAAGTGAGTGCGGGGGGGGGGAGATATGTTAATGTAGCTATGTGCCATGGGTATGCATATAAATGAGACAGAACAGCAAACGTGTAGTGCTCACAGCAACCGGCCAACGTGAATGCAGTCCCGTTTGAATTACGACTATAGAACATATAAATGTGAAAGTGTAAGTAATGCGTCTGTGCGCAAAGACAGTTACATGTGTAAAGGTGAAAGTGTGTTCCGCACACGTCCATTAACCGTATCAGAGATATGTTACTGGAACAGTCACAACTAATACAGGCCACGTAATCACACAGACTCAGTAAACATATGTAACCCAGAATACGGATATGCATGTGCGCCTGCACGTAACCCACAATTAGGAAATGCAAGTGCGCCTGTGCGTGTGTGATCCGCTCACAGCAGGGTAAGTTAATGCTGTGTCCTCCATGTTAGTTATACATGTCTCAAAACTGTCAGCCTCTGAAAGTATGGAACCAGACAATGCCATGCAAAGTACTGGTACAAATAGTGAGAAACACATGATATGTGATAAGACAAACATAGAATGTGGATAGAATAACGGGTGTGTTAGTAGCAGGGATTGACAAAGGGTATGCATCTGTAACCCAATCTACTTGTCAGAAGGTGCCACCGTACGTTTATGTACGTTTTATGTTGGTTTACATTTGTTGACCGGGCTAGGCTAGCTGGATATATGTCCAGTGTCAGTAGAGGCCCGGGGAGAAATGCTCCACACACAATAATAGCACAACATACCAAAGCAGTCATATATGTAAACAAAAATGAACAACAATAGAAAGTGTCCAAAAAGGACTGGTTACATAAAGATTCCAGAAGACAAAGAAAAATGTAGTCAGTGGAAGCACATCATAATTATAGAATCAGGTCTCTATAGAATCAAGTAAGTCTCACATGAAATGCCAGCAAATTGCCAGATAGACACAGGTCAATGTAACACACACCTAAGATAAAGGGCCAACCATCCATACACTCTGCCAGAACCTGTAAAGTGGAAAGGTATGGTATGGTTATATATGTGTGTACACAGGTAATCCACAGACAGTAACAAAGCAAGGTATGAAACGAGGGGTTCACATGTATATATGTACACACAACAGACCTACGTCCCGTATATATGACACATGGATATAAATATGCCAAGTAATAGATAATATGGGTAGTCAAACAGACGTCCGTGAACGGGGAGCATACAGCAGCAGTCAAAACCACTGGCCAGAAGGTGACAGTCCAGCAAGTTCTACACTTTACACATGCACACTGGTGTCCATTGTAGGACTCCAAAAATTGCTCCATTCGCAACCCCTGCTGCGATTGACGCAAAAGAAGTGACAGCCGCAACTACGGAACAGCTATACATGCACTAAAAGCGGGTTCAAGGTTGATGACACGTGTCCATGAAATGCAGGACATATGGACAAGTATCCCCAGAGTGGCGAGTCCATAGAAGTGCGTCCACATCCCAGTACTGCACACATTAACCATGTGTAATGTGTACCATCGAGGGTTGCAGGCATGGGAACCTGGGTATGCAGAAATGGGCCTAGGTGTTGTTTGGCAGAGAATCCGTAGGCCCGCCCCGTGGGAGGGATGTGGGTATAGCACATGCCTTAATCCCCGCTAATGGTGCAAAGCATCCACCAGATAATGCGGAAAGCAGGTGTGAAATATGTACAGCCCTATATCAGTGTCCTTTAGGCGATCCCCATGGATGGACATGCGTACGACCAAGATGGCACCCATAACTGGAAATCTGTCGGAATAACACAGCTGCAGTAAGGCATAGCACAGGAAATACAGATAGGGACTACATTAGAAATACCCCATACAAAGTCAGACCGTTGTGCGAATACTGGCATACATAGCTCTCAACCTTCCATCACCAAAATGAGGAACACTCGCCTCCATAATGTGGAACAAATGGGCAAAATGTGGAACACATACTAATGACTTACTAACAACTTCAACTAGGAAGGTCATAGGATGGTTAAAATACGCTGTTTGCACGTATAATGAAGATCCTTTAATGAATTAATATGATTAATGTCAATTTACCATGGATTTCACCTAAAACATTCCTAACATTGAATGTGTAACAGACCCTTTCAATGTGGAACTTTGTGGAATTTCGAGGAGCAGGACCTGTTTAAGACCCCAAATGAGGTACGTCCCCCATAACGAGGTACACTTGAGAGGTATGCTGGCATAGCCATGAATACGGATATTATGAGTGTCAGTAATCATGCAATGGAAATAGCACTCCCTATCACCCACCGCACAGTCTGGAATGCCTAGGCAGCAATCAGCTAGAAAGGCACAGCACTATGCGAAACGTAACAAGGGCAATGGCCGAACGTCAGGGCGTGTACACATAATGACAACAGGTCAGGGTATGAAGGATCTACCTGTCCAGAATACATGTACTGAACCGGTGATACTAGGTGGACAGGTGGGAAGAAAGACAGCAGGACAAATGTGCAAACATGTATATGTCCTACCCCGGTAATTGTGAATGACAACGTATGCCCCATGAAGGTCAATGTGGAAGGTAATCAGACACAAAGGTGAAGTGTCCCCCAGGGTGCCATGAAGTGTCAACATAACAATTACCAGGCCCCCATAGTCGTACGTGAGCCCTGCCATTGACGGGAAGCACAAATACGACACACACATATGGTACAGGAAAGAACAAGTAGTGTGGATAAGCAGATGTAGACCTGTGTGAGGAATACAACTGTCTGCGTGGGTGTGCCGTGCAAATACAAAGTAATGTCATGTGGTCTGTTATGCCGCCACACACTGTGTGTGTATTGTAGGCGGACAGTAGGTATGTTGTATTAGACACATACCCTGCAACTGCACAGATGTACGCAGACTGTGTAGAAGTCTGCCTCATATGTTCGCTGTGTTCCATGTAACAGTAACAGTCCGGCACCCTCATGATAACTGACGACAGGAAGCAATGACAAACATGCGAGGAAGACACCAAATCAGACAGAAATGCCATACGCATGCAAAACATATCTCTGTGCCCACTATCAATGTTTCTAAGAGCAACATGACATGACTGGCCCCGAGTGTCACACTATCACATAAGGCCGTGTCCAGATATATGCTCCCTGAGGTGGAGTGTTATGAACAGACACAGATACATGTGTGTGGAAACACTAGTATCTACTGCCAGACGATGGAATGTGCTGCTGTAGGAGGGGTAGCACTGTCCACAGGTATGTGCTGAAATGCACATGAAACAGCTGTCTACATGGATTACCCATAGTGGCGACACCTGCACAGACGATTATAGTGGGACATACACACGACCATGCACACAGCTCAGATAGACATACACACACCATAAACAGGCAATGATACACAAGGTCTATGGCGTGTACGAGTACAGTGACAGTACAGCAAGGATAGCTGTCTGCCAAGATATACAGCAGATGTCTCTAGGGCGTGCAACACCTCCCGGAACATGGACGTTGCATGGACAATGTTTGGATATGCATCGTACCACATTTCTATGTGTCAGCCGTGCAAATATGCGATACATGGGACAGACAGCTGTCCATGCAAGAGCAGCGCTATGGGCATAACATATGTATGTATATATACATCGAGAGAGATACAGACAGACACATGTGGCAAGGCCGGTAGTGGAACCTACACATCACTACCCTATCACACCACAGCAGGGCGCACGTGGAGAACAGGCTACGGAGGTCGCTAACCACAGCAGGCACACAGGCAGTCCACTAGCTGTGTCTCAACATCCACAAACACAGAGATGTCAGCAGGATATATGTGTGCTGCAGAGCGTCTAAAACCATAACCTATGAACCCATGCGGCTGGGAGCATAGACACACAGGCACACACACAGCTGGCAGGCATGGGAATTGAGCTTACCCCTACGTACCCAACCGCACGACAGTATGACACAGGTACGGAACGTGCTACTCGGAGCACTGAACACAGCATTGTCAGAGGCATACATCTAGGTGGGTGACATAATCCACAAAGGAATAGACGCCGATAGCAAATGTATGTGTTGTGAAGCGTCTAAAAGCATTACTATCTCCAGAGGCAGCTGGAAACACACACACGGGGAAGGGCCAGGAGTTGAACCTACGCCTACCTACATGAACACACTACAGCATGATGCATCTACAGAATGCGCTACCGAGATTACTGAGTACAGCACTGTCAGAGGCATACTTCTATGTGGGTGACATCATCCGCAAAGGAATAGACGCTGATAGCCAAGGTATGTGTTGTGAAGCGTCTAAAAGCGTTACAATCTCCAGCGGCAGTTGGAAACACACACACACACACACACACACACACACACACACACACAAGGAAGGGCTGGGAGTTGAACCTACGCCTACCTACATGAATACACTACAGTATGATGCATTTACAGAACGCGCTACCGAGATTACTGAGCATAGCACTGTCAGAGGCATACTTCTAGGCGGGTGACATCATCCGCAAAGGAATAGACGCTGATAGCCAAGGTATGTGTTGTGAAGCGTCTAAAAGCATTACAATCTCCAGCGGCAGCTGGAAACACGCACACACGGAGAAGGGCCGCGAGTTGAACCTATGCCTACCTACATGAACACACTACAGCATTATGCATTTACAGAATGCGCTACTGAAATTACTGGGCACAGCACTGTCAGAGGCATACTTCTAGGCGGGTGACATCATCCGTAAAGGAATAGACGCTGATAGCCAAGGTATGTGTTGTGAAGCGTCTAAAAGCATTACTATCTCCAGAGGCAGCTGGAAACACACACACACCACGAAGGGCCGGGAGTTGAACCTACGTCTACCTACATGAATACACTACAGCATGATGCATTTACAGAATGCGCTACCGAGATTACTGAGCACAGCACTGTCAGAGGCATACTTCTAGGTGGGTGACATCATCCGTAAAGGAATAGACGCTGATAGCCAAGGTATGTGTTGTGAAGCGTCTAAAAGCATTACTGTCTCCAGAGGCAGTTGGAAACGCACACACACACATACGGGGAAGGGCCGGGAGTTGAACCTACGCCTACCTACATGAACTCGCTACAGCATGATGCATTTACAGAACGCGCTACCGAGATTACTGAGCACAGCATTGTCAGAGGCATACTTCTAGGCGGGTAACATCATCCGCAAAGGAATAGACGCTGATAGCCAAGGTATGTGTTGTGAAGCATCTAAAAGCATTACTATCTCCAGAGGCAGCTGGAAACACACACACATGGGGAAGGGCCGGGAGTTGAACCTACGCCTATCTACATGAACACACAACAGCATGATGCATTTACAGAATGTGCTACCGAGATTACTGAGCACAGCACTGTCAGAAGCATACTTCTAGGCGGGTGACATCATCTGTAAAGGAATAGATGCTGATAGCCAAGGTATGTGTTGTGAAGTGTCTAAAAGCATTACTATCTCTAGAGGCAGCTGGAAACCCACACACACAGGGAAGGTCCAGGAGTTGAACCTATGCCTACCTACATGAACACACTACAGCATGATGCATTTACAGAACGCGCTACCGAGATTACTGAGCACAACATTGTCAAGAGGCATACTCCTAGGTGGGTGATATAATCTTCAGAGGCAAGGCAGCCGATAGGGAATGAAGACAGAGTGCGCAGTCATACAGCATGTTGCTATCCCAAGGTGAGTGTACAGTAACACGGCAGTGCTGCCCTCGGGAATACTAACTAACTACGGAGCACAACATCACGACATGGGTACGGGATGCACCACAGACAGTACACCCTATGAGAGAGCAACCAGCGTGCATGATGTAGGCAGCCATTGTGGCATAGCAACTACATATAACTCGCCTGGATGGCCACCATGGCTATGCAGGATGTCATTGGCCATGGCTACAAGCCTAGTATCAGACGTTGGTGCTGACTGTACTGTGTCTCCATGCATGGCGTACTGGGCATGCCCACACACCTAGCGGTCGCAATGGGGAAACATACATGCACACGGGGTATACTCACAGAAGGGCGCACTGTGCACTGTACTGTGTGTCCATCTACACAACTGCTTACTGGGCATGCTCACACACTTAGCATTTGCAGAGTGCAGACATGCATACACATGGGGTTGAATCATGAAAGGGCAGAGTGTGGAACGTCGTGTGTGTCCACCTACACAACAGCAACCCGGGCATGCTCACACACTTGGCGGTTGCAAAGGGGGAACATACATACACACAGGGTATAATCACAGACGGGCGCGGTGTGCACTGTACTGTGTGTCCATCTACACAACTGCTTACTGGGCATGCTCACACACTTAGCATTTGCAGAGTGCAGACATGCATACACATGGGGTTGAATCATGAAAGGGCAGAGTGTGGAACGTTGTGTGTGTCCACCTACACAACAGCAACCCGTGCATGCTCACACACTTGGTGGTTGCAAAGGGGGAACATACATGCACATGGGGTATAATCACAGACGGGCGTGGTGCGCACTGTACTGTGTGTCCATCTACACAACTGATTACTGGGCATGCTCACACACTTAGCATTTGCAGAGTGCAGACATGCATACACATGGGGTTGAATCATGAAAGGGCAGAGTGCGGAACGTCGTGTGTGTCCACCTACACAACAGCAACCCGGGCATGCTCACACACTTGGTGGTTGCAAAGGGGGAACATACATGCACACGGGGTATAATCACAGACGGGCGCGGTGTGCACTGTACTGTGTGTCCATCCACACAACTGCTTACTGAGCATGCTCACACACTTAGCATTTGCAGAGTGCAGACATGCATACACATGGAGTGTGAGCATGAAAGGGCAGAGTGTGGAACTTCGTGCGTGTCCACCTACACAACAGCAAACTGGGCATGCTCACACACTTAGCATGTGCTACGCACATCCGGCATGCAGACGGTGTGTACACACCGCAGGTCACGGGCAGGTAAACCCGTCCACACGCACAGGGTGGTCACACATGCAGTTACCCGTACACACACAGATGACATCACAGGCGTTACGGGTGCAGGTCAAACATGTACACACTGCAGTGAACACTGTAGCTGTCATGCCAGCACCATGTCAGCGGTGCAGCAGTATGCCTCACAGTCCAACAGCATGTGACATATGTCCACAGGTCTGTATAGTGGTGTACACCAGTCGTACAGAGTACACATGTACTAACAATGATCCCACATGTGTGATGTGGTCCGCCCATATCAGTATACATAGGCAGGTCGGCTCCACACATACCACGGACCTGACACAGCTATGACACATGACTGTTGCTGTACAAGAGTGAACCAACGTCCGGATATGTCATACATGTGATTGTCTGGCTGTGTGCATGGACTGCACACAGGACACATACGAAGCCTGTGATGTACCACATGCATAACACTGGCGTACGCGGTGCTACACACATGAATAGAAGGTGGACACATGTCTGTGGTATGCTCCCACTACAGGGTGTAGCGGTGTTGACTGGGACACATACCCTTGTATTGTTCACCTGTGACAGCTGTGATACCATACCACAGTCCATGTTCTATGTATGTCAACACACATGTCATAACGTAGCAATGCATACACACATGGCAACAGGGGACACATGTGACACATGTACTATGCATGGTGCAGCCATGCATGAGCAGTGGCCGATGTCCATAACATAGTTGCAACTCCCTACCACATGCGTACCCATCATGGAGGCCGTTATATGGTGGCATAGTAACAGCATGTATGGCGGTATGTGTGTACATCATGTGTTTAAACACCTGTCCACATGCATGTGTGCAGGTGGTGGCTCACAGGTGTGTCACACACCATCCTACCCTGCCATGTGCATACAGTATGCTATGTCGCTGTTACATGACAGTGCTGCCATAATGCATACCCATCGGTCAGGTGTCATCGACTGTATGTCACATGGCTACTGTAACACCTACCACCTCCCAAGTGCATATATCGGCACATCTTCCGGATACAGTGTTGGTACGCATAATGCACTACATACTGCTGCACGCATGCACATGTCTCATATAGCGGGTGTGGCATTCCCAACACCAACATGTGTGCAGGAATGTGTGCCCATGTATGCCACATATCGGGGGGACTATGTCCCACGTGCCACACATCCCTGTACACCATAGTAGAGATCTGTACATACCGCAGTGTGGGGTGCATGGATGTGGATGGTGCAGTACATGCAACACGTCATCTCTCCATGTATACATGTGTGGTCACCACCATGTGTGTGTGTCAACATGTTTGTATGTCTGCTGCCTGGTGTGAGGGTGTATGCAGATATACTGTTGTGAACGGACACTAACCACACAGGGTGACCATCCCGTACTGGTGCTGCATTGCACAACCCTGTCGATGCCATAGGTGTGAGCCATACTGGCCACCTGTGCAAGTCCGCCCCCTGTGACATGGTGTGTGGGTGCATTGTATTGTGAGGGTGCTGACCACACAGGCAGGTGTCCCCATCTGCACACTATGGGGTGTGCACCATAGTGGTGTACACCCCATGACTGTGGCCGTATTCCTGTACTGGTACAGCGTCCTACTGCTGCACAGCATGCACCACAGCTGACAGGTGACACTGGAGGTCAGTGGCCAGCACGCTTTGTACGACACCTGCACAATGTCACCATACCTGTACTGTGTCCTGCCATGTATGTGATGTCTCTGTCCACTGTAGCCTGTGGCACCGACCACAGGTGTCAGGTGCAGTATATGTGTGGACATGTGTGTCATGTACTGTGTAAACAACGTTAAACTATGTCTGGCTCTGTACATTCTGCTCTTCAAGTTTTCCCTTAGAACTTCTCTACTCGCAATCTAAACTGTCTAGTCTCTATCACAAAAGCTCAGCATGTGCTCCTAAAGCATTCCTATGTAGGTAAAGTATATCTATACTAAACAAAGTACTACATTAGCCTAGAATCCCCTTGAGTACCCATTTCCCTATAGGTCCCTTCTGACTCAGCTACACAGCAAACACATTCACGTTTTCTAGCATGTCGAAGGGTCAATTGCTAGCGTCCTCTCCTGTTCAGCTGGTGCATCTGGGCATCCTGAGGCAATGTTACAATTGCCTCATGTACACAGACACCCACACCTACCCCCACAAAACACAAATACATGTGAGAGATGCAACTATATAGCCAAATTGGAGGCTGAGCTCTCTCAACTCAGGACCGGCAAGACCAGACAGGAGGAGAAGGTCACCACGCACACCACAAACCCAGTTTCACATAGAACTATCACAACTGCAAAACAAACACATAAAGACACAAAGACATACTCGGAGGCACTGTTCAGACATATACCAAAACTACATAGGCCTCCAAAGCAGACACCCAAGCAACTGCCTCCTCAAGACATAGGACATGCAACACATAGTTCTCAACGTCAGTGTACTAAACAGTCACAGCCCTTAAGGCCACACACAATGCCAGACACACGTGTTATAGGTGACGCCATAGTCAGACACACTGACGTCCCACCCACCAGACTGAACAAGGAAATGATCACAGTAGGCTGCCTGTCAGGTGCTAGAATCTGCAACATAACACAAGCACTCAGGTCACTCCGCAGCATGTACAAGTATGACGCAGTCATTGTCCATGCCGGTGTGAACGACCTGAGACATACCTCCCTGGACTACATGAAAAGAGACATAGAGGGGCTCTCAGATTATGTAGCCCAGGCCGGTATGACCCTGACCCTGAGCAGTATCCTACCCACACCAAGAATGATGCCACAATACAGAGTCAAAATGATCAGCTTTAATAATTGGCTTAATTACCGGTGTCAGTCTAAGGGGGTCCAATGTCTGTTTGCCTGGGATGACATGCTAGACAAGCCACGCTCCTTCGCAAGGGATGGCTTGCACCTGTCACCCCTGGGCTTCCGGATATTGGCAAAGGCTCCTGCCACCCCCATAGTGCCTTTTTCAGGCAAGGCTTAAATGATAAACCTACTGCCCTAGAAAACAAACCTGGAAAGAACTAAGGGTAATACTGCTCAATGCCAGTAGTCTAAACCCCACGTTGCATGCCCTCAAAGCCCTCCTCAGTATGGAGAACATCGATGTCTGTGCTGTGACTGCAACCTGGTTCAAGGCTCCTGAGAGCACCCCAGCACTATCAGGTTATACCTAATATCACGCGTTCTGGCCCCAAATCCAGACCAGACCACAAAAGGGGGGGAGTCCCCATATGCATAAAGGATACCCACACCTCCAGGTTAGTGGCAATGCACGTAGCAGCGGAGACCATCCAGGTGCAATTAACCATAGGTAGAACTGCCCTACAGTTTGTAGCATGCTACAGACCACCCTCTCAAACTCAGGATACCCACACAGCCTTCCTGAAGACACTGGAGAGTGTGAATGTCTCTCCAAACACCATCATATTGGGTGACATCACCTACCCATACATAGACCGGGAACATTACCCAAGACCCAACACCCTAGGCCAAAGGTTCCTGGAGTTCATATACCCAAATGCTATGGAACAACTAGTCACCATACCCACAAGAGGAGGAACCATACTAGACCTGATCATCACACATGGGGACGACATGCTCCACACAGGATGTATATCCCTCATCGGTGAGATCAGACCATATCTTAATATCACTGGAGATCCACATCTCGCCCCCAACCCCAGCAAAGGAGACCACGGTGAAGAACTTCTCAAAAGCAAACCTCACACTTCTTAAGACTGGAGTGGTACCCTGCAAGGCCTCCGAGCCATTGGAAAACACAACCCACGCTGCTGAAACCCTTACAAATGCCTTCTACGAGCACCTCCAGGAATGTATGGATCAGGCAATCCCTAATAACATCAGGACCCTTTCCACCAAAGGCAGGCACATGGTCTGGTGGACCCCAGCCATAAACAAACTCTACAACAAGAGGAGAAAGCTACTACATGACAGAGCAAAATCCCTAACAGGGAAGGCATCTCTGATCAATACTAGCAGTAAAATACGATCACACATACAATCATCCAAGGCCACCTGTGGTAGAGGACTCGTGAAAGACACAAAAGACAACCATAAGGCCTTCTTTAGCTATGGTAGAAACATGGGTGGAAGCTCACAGTTATGCTCGGAATTAGTCCAGAATGGTACAATGATCACTGAACCCACAGACATTGCCAACATACTGGCAGACAGGTTCCATGCATATTTCTCCCCTCCCTCCCCCCCAAGAGGAGAGATATGTATCCCACCAGAGTTTAGCCTCCCAAACATCTCAGATGCCCAGGTGAGAGCTTCTCTCTCTAAAGCGGAAAACACAGCATCAATGGGACCGGACAGTGTCCCCGGCTGTGTGCTACACGACCTCAATGAGGACCTAAACCCGCACATAAGGCTGCTGTTTAATCTTAGCCTTACTACAGGATATGTACCCAAAGAATGGCGTGTGGCAACTGTGGTCCCACTCCACAAAGGCGGAGCTTCTACGGACCCTGGACATTACCGCCCTATAAGCTTGACGAGCCTTGTCTGCAAAGCTATGGGGGGATCATAATGGAGCTCCTAAATGAAGACATTGGGGACCTACATACACTGGATCATACCCAAGTCGGCTTTGTCGAGGGCAGATCCTGCCTCTTGAACCTGGTCGACCTTTTCGGAAGAGTCACTAAGGCCATTGATGAGGGTAAGGCAGTTCACACAGACTACCTTGACCTAGCAAAAGCGTTCAACACAATACCCCACGCGGGCATCATAGAAAAGCTCACCAGCGTAGTTGTAGACCCATATGTCACAAGATGGGTTGCAAACCGGATCAAGGACAGAACCCACAGGGTTAGAGTTCCTGGTGCCATGTCAGACTCTAGGCTGGTCACGAGCGGTGTCCCACAGGGCTCAGTCCTGGGCCCCCTCTTGTTCGGCATTTAATTTTTCCTGACGTGCAGGCAAACATGGGGGGTTGTGACTGACAAGGTATGCAGATGAATGCAAACTGGGCACCATAATCGACACCCCATCAGACACAGACATCCACCAGAGGTCTCATAGAAATGGATAACTGGTGCCAGAGCCATGGCCTTAAGCTACATGCCAAGAAAGGTATAGTCATACCCTTTGGGAAAAACAAGGTAACCCCTAATTACCACATAGGTGGTAATCCATTAAACACGGAAGATGTTATCAGGGACCTGGGGACCCAACTTGTCAGTAACCTCTCTTTTGACACTCACATTGCCAATGTGGTTAGGAAGACTTTCTACATTGCCCACCTGATCATGAAGGGATTCACATCCAGATCAGGGGAGGTCATTGTACCCCTGTACTCTTCACTTATCAGACCAATGATTGAGTACAACGCCCCATCCGGAATGTACCTAACCCGACACCTGCAGCAGTTGGAAGGACCCCAAACGTTCCCCACCAAAAGGATAAAGGGGCTCAAACATATGTCACACGCTGCCCGACTGAAGGGACTCCGGCTCTATACAGTCGCATACCGTCTGCTCCGAGGTGATCTGTGCCTGACATACAAGGCCATGTCCAACCCGGAAGTCATGGACATGCTCCACCTCATAAGATCCAAATCAACCAGAGCCATGAGAGCAAGAGACACACACCTCAACACTGATATAAATAGGACGTGCTGGAGGGACAGGTTCATCACCCAGAGACTCCCTACACTATGGAACAGAATCCCAGTCCTTGTGAGGCAGAGCCCCTCACTGACTCTGTTCAAGAGAAAGCTTGACGAGTGGATGGGAGATTGTAGGTATACCCCGGGAATCATCTCTGTGTCACTGCTGGACAGAGGCATAGCAAACTAATGGGTATAGTATCCTCATCCTAAGGGGTGGTGAAAGACACACACACTCTGGCTAGGCTTATAAATGCCGTAGGGCAGATAGCCTAGTATGTACCTATGCACCTATGAACCTATGTAGGTGTCCAGGCAGGTTGCGGGTACATGTGGTATGCTGATATTGCCAGATGTGCCTGTGGGTAATCCACAGCTACATGTGGGGGACCGATAACAGTGCTCCCTGTAGGCACATGCGAGTACACCATAGGAGGGATTCAGGTTATCAGAACCAACATGGTGCTACACATGTAACCGCCACACATACCGTGAACACAGCTCAATGCATGCTGCACCTGCACTACATGGTATGTCTGCTGCATGTTGACAGTACACAACCCACATCACATACGCACCAGTCAGTTTTCATACACAACCACTGCAACATACACATCACACGCTATGCATACACAGGTATCACATACACCTCTCACTATCTTGTCCACCCTGTGCATCAGAATATATTTGCATAACCCTGCACCAATGGTGTGGATGACAGGGATGCGGCAGAGGCTTCATCATATGCACAGGGTGATATGTCTGCCAGGGGCATAGGCTGCACCAATGGATGACATCATGTGTGTGTGTAAGGGCCGGTGAGTTTACTGGGCATGACTGTGCAGAATGCATGTGGATGTGGTGGAGCCCTACAGTTGTGTCTGCCGTGTGTGGGTATGTGTGTACACAGTTCAGCCATATGTGATGCCTACACGGGGTATAATTGGCAGCCCCAGACTGTACAGTGCAGGTTGTATGGCTCACTGTGTCCGTCTGCCATGTGACCGGTGCCTGCCTGGGGTCGCACGGGCACTACCGGGTGGAGGTATAGAGTGGCTACTCTCCGATGACACATGTCCGCTGGAACCGTGTCCATGCTGGGACTGGCCAGGGCCATGTCCACGTGGCCTGCTGTGTCCTGGTGTGGATGGTGTAGCACCAGCTGCACTGCTGCTGCTACCGGCACTGTGTGAGTGGGCATGAGAGGTGGCACGCACACGTCGACCTACACTAGGTGGTGTTGCTGGCCTATGCCCACGTGTCCTATGCCTCACCCCTACCAGGTGTTCCAGCACAGACAGCTCATGCTCGCGGATTGCCATGCCTCGGTCAAGGATTCCAACCATCTCACCTAATCGCCTATCCAGTACATTAGCAATCTGCTGTTGAGCATTTGCCAATGACTGGATGTTGTCATTTAGGAAACGGATTGCAGCCCTCTGCAGCCTCTGCCCTTCTTGGTTCTGCCATTCTGCACGTGCCTGTGCCGCCATTACAGTCTGGAACATGCGTCTGGTGATACCAGCTGCTGCGCCCTGTACAGCAGGTGCATGTCTGCCAGAGGTCGTCCTACGAGCAGCACCAGCCACATGCCTGTGTGGCACATCACCAGTCATTACACTGGCAACATGGTGTGTAGGCGCACCTTCTGTAGCCACCACACATTCCTGCTCAATGCCAACAGACGCTGACTGTCCTTCCTCTATGGGCAATGGTGATGTGGTATGTGTCGGCATCAGAACCGTGTGCGGGGATGAGGGGGACATAGGTGGGATGGTAACCAATGGCACAGCTTCTGCCCCTGACAACCCTGCCTGTACCTCATGCATATGGTCATCACCGCTAGTATCTGTGGGGACACTAACATCAGATGGACCGCAGGAGGGGAATGCACCTACACCACCTGTGAATACAAAGACATACTGTAAGGTACATTACACACACACACACACGCAGACACACACACACACGCAGACACACACACACACAGACACACACACACATGCAGACACACACACACACACACGCAGACACACACACACACACACACACACACACACACACACACATGCAGACACACACACACACACACACACACACACACACACACACACACACACACGCAGACACACACACACATGCAGACACACACACACGCAGACACACACACACACACACACACGCAGACACACCATGCATGTGATATTGCAGATGGCATGCAGCATTCCCACACTACAGCACAGGGAATGCAGCCCAGACATTAATAGTGTTAGTATGCATACTGCCCTGGGGTGCACACTACATCAAGCAGGTGTCATATCAGTAGGCATGCAGTACACACAATCATGGTAGTTTGCATGCATCACCGTGATACACCATGTGGCCACAGACAGGTTAACAGTACACATGGCTGACGTTACCTTGACATGTAATCCGCCGACATGTGCGGTAACATGTGGACATGTGTGACAATGGTGTCCCACCACATGCACCGCATCATAATGGGCTTCACAGTGCAGTGTTGTGTGTACAGCCTACAGATAGAATGCATGTTTAGCATATATGTCTGTGCAGGTGTGGTTAGTGTGAGCCATGTACATAGCTATACAGTGGGGAGTACAGGCACTGTGCCACTGCATGGCAACAGGAAGCATGTACCTTGCTGTGTGATGCATAATATGGATGCATTGCATTGCCATGACTGCAACACAGTCATGCTGTTCCACAGCACATATATGGTAGACATCGGTGGCACCTCCGGTGGCTGCAGACAGGCATTCCGGTTGTCTGTTGTACCACATCAAATGTACAGGTGGTCCACTATGGCTATGATCGCACTATGTGTGGACAATGTGCAACGGTGTCTATCCACATCAGACGTACTGTGTGGCAATATGCCTGTGGCTATCACCCATGGCCATGTGTGACTGGGTCTTGGACAATTGTGTGTGATGGGCATCGTGTACCCATTCCTGTGGTGTCCCATGTGACATACACCCATACATGTTGGAGGTGTCACAATCCAGAGGGCTATGCAGACAACAGTGTGGATGTTTGCTATGTCGGGTGTAGGTCATGTGATGGTGTGACAATATTGCAGACAGAACACCACGGGCGTGGGACATGTCGGGTGGCGTGTCACAACATGTGCACACAATGCAGGGGCATATGTCACATTGGTGACACCTGTGTGCTGCCCAGATCACTGCTCACTGTGTGGTACTGTGTGCGTACCATGAATGGTGTTCCAATGCATACTACATATGCATCCATTGTAGAACACCTCCACCATTGTATGCATAGCTGACTGCACATACCACACTGACAGGTACTGTGGTTTCATGCCGGTGTATGATAACGGTTGTATCTACTGCACACAGGTGGCATGTGTGTGTCTGGTGGTGCAACCTGTATACCGTGACTGGAACAAAACCCAGGTGTGCATGTTATACCTGGCCACATGGCGAATAACTCTACACTGTAACATGCCTGTTACTAACAACAGTCTCACCTGCGACGGACCCATGTCTGTGAGACACGCCAGAGGTACCTGTATAGGGGTGACACAACAGTATAAACATTATCCATGACTGTATGACAGCCACAGTTCGCACTGTGCATGTCACATCATGTACCTGTGTGATAGCATGTGGTATGCACACGTCTGCAAACACAACGTAGCATACTGTAGTATGCGGCTTGTGTGCCCATATACCTGGCATGTGTTGTTACTTTACATGATGTACAGTGACACCTACACCTACAGTGGATATCATACTCATATGCAAGACTGACTTACCAGGCAGCTCCAGGCTCATTGGTTGGGAGACACCCACCTCCACGATGGCGGCTAGTGTTTCTGCATGCTGTTCCCTGGGTGTCCCCAGACTGGCCAGGAGCCCACCACCTGTTCCACCTTGTTCTGTGGTAACCTGCTGTGGACATGTGTACCTGCCTGCACCTGTGTTCATACCAATCAGCACGTGGCCCGATGTGTGCACAGTTCTACTGTTCACCTGGATGCTGTGTATATGTCAGTAGGCATCACAGATGCAGCCGTTATGGACGGCAGCGGTGGCACTACACACATACACATGGACACCTGTACATGCATGTGTTGTGCCATATACATCTACTCAGCACTGTACGGGTGTTGGACAACCTGCCACGGCTCACCTGTATTGCACATGTGATACACATGGGACAATGTGTAATCATATGACATTAGCAGGGATGGTCATACATAGCATGTGCACGCGCACGTTGTACACGCTGACACACAGCACTTGTGACACCACAAGGTGCATCAGTGCCACATTACTGATCTGGTCAGTTGATAGTGCAAGTGCCATGTGGCCATCGCACCATGTATGACTGTGATGGCACATGCAGCCTTGCTGGACAGGGCTGCATGGTATGGCAGGGTATATCACATACATGGCACAGGGATGTGTCCCGCCTGTGGGATACCAGTATAGGGAGGGTGGCTGTCCATTCCATATGTCATTTCTATGGGTATATGGACATGTCGCATGTCTATCATCATGGTGTGGACAATGGCCTTCTGCAATGTAGGCAGCATGCTGCTTGGTGGGGGTGTGTATGGTGCATGCTGGTATCGCACATCCATGCATACACATTACCCCTGACAGGTGCTATGTGCTGTGATATTGTTCAACACAGTGCTGTATGTGCCCGCATGGTGATATCCCGTGCACATGGATGGTACCCCGGCCTGACATGGGTACCACATATGTCTACATCCAGTGCCTGCTGCCACCACCATGTCGGCGGGTGCACCACACAGCACCATCCCTCCCACAGGGACCATGGTGTTGAGCACAGCCTAGGTATTCATTTCTGGGGACGGGGATGTTCACATAGCGGGGGCACTGCTGGTATCATCCATCAGGCCATACACGTATGATGCACACCTCACACACACAGCCCATTCAGTATGTTGTTCGCAACACTGACACAGCTATACTGCTAGGCCAGGGCCATTCCCAGCCGTACATACACAGATGCATAACACGTCTGTCTGTGGCATGGGCTACAATGACGGTGGGGTTCAACACATACTGTGTTCGACTGTGGCTGGCGCTGATGTTCTGTGCACATGTCAACACAGTAACCCTGTTCTACTGTAGCCAGCGGTGATGTGCTGTGCACATGTCAATGCTGCACATTGTGTTGGTGTCTGTCTGTCAACAGGCCAGTGGTGGAACACGCAAGGGTATTTGTAATCAAATATGCATGCCGCCCTGTACAGCTGTACTGCTAACATCTCAGGTGCTAATGTGTCATGGACATGCACACCTTACCCGGAAAGGTGATAGTGGATTTCCACCCATACCCATCACCTCTTGTGGGTTGCTATTATCCAACACCCTATTTGTATTGTATGTTCAGGCTATGCACCTGTGCAGGACATGTGGGCATGTAATGCGCGACTGCGTACCTTTGCACCCATTGCACAACATGTCACATAGGTACACTGGCAGCCATACACTTCACAGCTTGATGATGGTACGACAGGTGTTGTACACACGTAACACATATCCTGTGGGACATGGTCGTATGTACAGGCATGTCCGACAGTCACGTACCAGTGCTACCCCTATATGATGGATATGCCGTACATGTGGCAATACAGCAACTGTCACATGTACTCATGCAATGCCCCCCTACCAACACTGAGCGGTACTGCCTGTGGGGGATGTGTGTCTGCATCCATGCTGTGCCCATAGCTGTCAGTTGTACATCATTACGTGCAACGTACCTCATTTGGTGTTCTAACGGGTGCATGTTCATCATGGCTCCACATTGGTTGGGTCTGTCACACAGTCATTGTTGTACACGGTTTACATGCCAGCCATGGCTTACTATATGTGAATCAATGTAATTCATTTGGATACCATAATTATACATTAGAGCAGCTTATTCCAGCCATCATATAGCCTTCCTAGATGACACTGTTAGCCAGCCAGTAGTAGGTGTTCCGCCATCTGCACATTAGTCACACAGTACGAGGGCTACTGTTACCCATTCTGGGGACAGGGTGCTGACAGCTGTGGATGGGTGTGATGCTGTCGACAGCCATGACTGCACCTGACGGTCATGTCTGGATGGGTAACATTCACAACACACACCTACCTTCACGTAGTACCATATCATCTACAACAATGGACATTCCTGCCAGAACAATGTATGCAGTATGTCTGTATGACCACTGTAGGCACCACTGGTGGCCCCCAGCATGGCAGCCAACAGCACCAGTGTATATCCCGCAGACCCATGGGTTACACCATTCACAACGCACCAGTCACGGATGACCCTGTTGTGGATCACATTGCAGTTCCACACATCATGTTACACAAGGCATCATGCACTGAGATGTTGCGGACAGGTGAACAGATCTGCAACTCAACATACGCACACATGACACATCACCTGGTACAATATATCTCTCATACAACATGTTATTGTGACTGCCCTGTGATGGCAATACACAGACTATGTGTACTGGGACATGCGATGGCTCACCGGTGTTATATCCCTCTGGGTGTGTGTCTAGCCAAGTGTACAGTAGGCAGTGGTCTGAACACAGGGACACTGTACATTGACCTACTGTGTCACTGCAACTGTTGCCTATGCTCCTACTGTTATTGTACAGGCATGTGGTATCTGACCGCTATGACAGTCCTGGTCGACCACAATGCTGTGGCACTCATGACCTGCAGCCATCGGCCTGGGGTGTGGAGCACACATGTACATCTTCACATGCTATACTGCCTCTGTGGCAGTTTCACATAACTGTCTCCGGCAGGGCTGTAACAGGCAGGCACGGCATGGGGTCATGTGGGACAATGCTTGCATCTTCCACTGTGCTGCACACGAGCGAGGCACACACACTATTGCATCACTCACATATCTCTGTGGTGACTGGGACCTACCTCCATGCTCTGTGCAGCATGCCTGCGAGTACGGATTGTACACGGATCGTACCTCCCAGGCACATACCTGGACTGGAACACCCACAGGTGAGGGGTTCACACATCACACAGTGTTTTGCACACATCCTGTATAGTTGCCTAACACAATGCATCATAGCTGCTCCATGTGCAGATACCCATGTTTGTGACCGCTATACACATTGTAACATGCGACAGAGTCGACATTGTACACCACAGGTTACATACTGTCTGTGTTGTTATACTGTACATTTGTACATTGGGCCTCAGACAGCTAATACTGCCATGTGCTGACAGCAACCCACACTTCCCTGGAATAGACACCCATGTACCTACACATGCTCGAGTCATGCACTCCGCTCAGCTGGATGACACATTACACAACACATACCATACCTACACTACCCTTAGCATGCACAATACCTCCATGTGACTGGTGTGACACACCTGGGGTATCCCCTCTTTGGTGGATTAAACACATATGCTACACAGCCCTGCTAGCCACACCCTAGAAACACACCCATCGCAGCATACACGGAACATGTGTACTACAACCAGTACTACCGACGTCTGCTGACAGCAGTTGTTAATGGCATGACACCCCAGCAGATGGACAGTGCACATACATATGCTGACACATACCACAGTGCGCTTCCGTAGCATGTACACAATTGCAGAAACCATGCTATTCCACACAGAGACATGGCGGTACTGACCTGTTCACAGACGCCACTGTGGTGGTCATGTTCCATGCACATATGATGTACAACCACATGTGCAGGCTGTTGCACAGTGGTGTACATTCACATGTGTGGGGTGCATCACTTGTCAGCCATGGTGGGCCCTCGAAGTCCATGATCACATACTCCAAGGCTAGCTACCTAAACATGACTGCCGCACATTGCGGTGTGGGGCCTCAGGCATTGTGGTGGTATGTCTGTATTGTTTGGCTACATCCACATCTGATGTCACATGCAATAGTCACCCAGGCATTGCAGACTGAGCTAATGTTGGCAACGTGCCAGGCGATGGCGTACTTACTGACAATACACCCTCTCACTCACTACAGGGTCGCAATCCGTACATAGACATCGTAGTGTCCCTGTGGACACATACACGGTACTGACATGCACACGATATGTCCTGGGACGCTGGCCCGATGTCACCTTCCGATGTCCCTGGCTGTAATGTCCCACCAACCTGTTCGGTATATGTCTCCGCACCAGGCCACTATATTCACTGCTAGCCTGTTGTCGGACATTGTGTACCCTGACCGCTGCACAGCGGCATTTCTCGCACTACCCATGGGTGGCACTGCATTGCACGTGTGGGACTGTTGTCATACACCCATGACTGGACCATTCTGAATGACAATGGGGCACATCCTCACGAACATGATTCCCACACACATTGATGGCCTCCAGGCCTTTCCTAGCACCCATGTTGGGCTTCTGTATGCCACAGCACGGCACATACACATGCTGGCCATCTGTCATACCGTTGCATGGGCGGTTGGGGTGGTACGGAGGCCGACACATCAGACGTTGTCCTCACATTGCCCTTCAGCACCATTCCACGTTCTGGTATTGGCAACTTACACATCCACCTGCACATCATACCCTGTGTCTCAGGATGTTATGCTATGTGGCTCATGGACAGGACACACAGTGGTGCGAGCATACCATAGTACCTACTACATGTCAGGTACATATGGCATTACACAGTCCTCAGTCATGGGGCCCCTCATGTTCACTATATGCTTACATACAGAACATGCTGTCACAGAGTACTGTCCATGCCTAGATATCACACGCCTACATACCAAGCGCCATTATTGCTCCACAAGCTCATACCGATACCAACCATACAGGTGTCAGTGTGGCGGATACATCATATGAGTATCATGGCATCAGGATGCATGACACATGGTGCATGCACATCACCTTTGCATAACAACATTCACCCACTGACTATCACATGGATACTGGTCCCGTACATACATATCACATTGTACATGGTTGCTGTACATACATATGCCACACATGGTCCTGTGGTTACCGTATTCCACTGTGGCATGGATACCCTTCTGCAAGGCCACACCTCACTGTACTGTGAGTGATGCTGGTACATAGGTAGCCATTGTACCTGTGAAATACACACATCTACACACAGTCAAGGGTACAATACCACATTTATGCTGTACCTTCAACAACAGCTACAGCTTTACATGGCACAACATTGTCATGCCACGATGTTTACCAGGCTCAGACGGTTTACATATGCAGCTGACATACGGACAACACATCTGTACACATCTGCATACCACATACTCAGGGGTGTCTTCTGCTCTGACACGGCCCATGTCCTCCACATTACTGATGCATATACTCCTCATACATGACATCTGCGGTGGGCAGTGTGAACGGACTGCTCCTGGATATGTGCACACACGCCATACTGCATGGGCTGGGCTTCTGTGTTACTTCCACAAACACAACACACACCATGCTGTGGAACATAGGTCCTGTGCACATCCCGCAGGGACACACAGTAGCACTGTTCATGTGATACCTCCCTTGCTGTTTGAGTGACACGTAGTCCTGGTACCACCACAGCAGCGGTACTGTGTAGACGTGTGGTTGACACCCGCCTCTGCTGTTCACAAGACACTACCATGGGGAGGTGACACTACTGTGTACACTGCACATGTGTTTACACATGGACCTGCCAGACTGCATTGTTGCCCACTGTGCACCTGTGCAGCTGCTACAGGTCCTTTGAGCATGGTTACTTGGTGTCCCTTCCAGTTCGGCTAGCTATCATGCTACTACTCTGTCCCATACCTACAGGCCATATGTATCCTGTTATTGTACATACCAATAGGTGATACCTGTGTTATGCATGATATGCCTGTGATACTGTGTATGATATCTGTCATATCTACCTAGACAGCTTTACATTACACATATTTCACATAGTATCCCCTAATGCAGGGCATACTTGCACGTCGGCTGCACCTTACGTATGACATCAACGGTATATGCCCATACACATGCGTGCTGTGACAGTATACATACATGTCCTATCCCGTGATATGGCACTTTCTTGTTGGACATCCACTGCCAGCAACGGCGTGTGGTATGGCATTGTTCTCTCTAATGCCCCCCTGTGGCAGCCCTTGTGGTGTCTCCGCTGTGTACATGATGTCCCACTGCTGTACACACGGTGTCCACAAGCGTTGGTATGCTCGGCAGGATATCACTACATAACTACCTTTCACCACTTTCTGCATTACGGACAAGTGTAATTAATTACAACCACCATTCACATACAGTACAGCTTCATCATACACATCATGCGTTACACAACCGTACATATCGTGTGTTCTACATACCTTGTCGGTGTTTCGTTCCGTGTTTCGTTCCGTGTATCGTTTTCCGTTTTCTTTTGCTTTCGGTTGTACACTGCTGGTTCGGTATGAGCATACGGTTTGAATATCCTGAGAGTCATCCTTATATCCGTCGATACCTGCAACATGTGAATTCATCCCACCAATTGCTGTTCCTCAGTGAGTAATTACGTGCATATCACCTGTGCATCTACTCCATTCGCAAATTACACGTCGATACTGGGGTATAATTGGATTCCTCACCTGGGCATTGGCTATTTGCCCTACCTTCGTGGAGATGGTCTGTATTGTGTTATGTTATGTGTAACTGCAACCGCTATGCGTGGCGACAGGTATATTTCGAAGTAATGTTACCCGTGGATTGTGTGTGTAGGGTGTAGTATTTGGTTCAACGTGTGGGTGTCCCTGTCCTGACGACGAATGATAATGGAGTATTGCATTCAAAACTGTAACATGGCTGTTGTATTCCTTTATACAACGCATGCAAGTATGCATCCGCCTTTAATTGTATCTCCCACGCGAGATGTTGTGGTTATGCTGATGTCATTGACTGACTGTATGTTTGTGCTGCTATTAAAGTTTGTATTCCTTTAATATCTACGGTGGGGGATATCGGTGGTTGTACGTGACGGATACGGGTTGTGGGTCTTGCATCTCTACATACACAGTATAGTTGTCTGTGTGCTCCATCCCTACCTGGAGAGTTAACAGTTAATAGTCTTTTGTTATGGGAGTGTAGCTTGGGCTGTTGTTAATTGGTTCCAATATCATCTGCAGGTGGCCTTGCTGCATGTATACCCCCGTAACTTCTGTGGTATATCAGCGGCTATGTGTACATGAGTAATTATGTGCATATCACCTGTGCATCTACTCCATTCGGTAATTACGCATCGATACTGGGGTATAATTGGATTCTCCGCCTGGGCGTTGGATATTCACCCTACCTTCGTGGGGATGGTCTGTATTGTCTTATGTTATGTGTGACTGCATCTGCTATGCATGGGAACAAGTATGGTCTGCATTCATGTCACCCATGGATTGTGTGTGACAGGTGTAGTATTTGTTTCAACAGGTGGGTGTACCTGTCCTGCCGACGTATAATAACGGAGTATTACATTCAAAACTGTAACATGGCGATTGTTTGCATTTCTACAACGCATGCAATTATGCAGCCGCCTTTAATTGTGTCCCCCACGCGATATGTTGTGGTTATGCAGATGTCACTGACCGACTGTATGTTTGTGCTGCTGTTACGGTTTGTATTCCTTTATTGTGTACAGTGGGGGATGTCGGTGGTTGTACGTCACGGATACGGTTTGTGGACCTTGCATCTCTACATAACCAGTATAGTTGTCTGTGTGCGCCGTCCCTACTTGGAGAGTTGACAGTTAATTGTACTTTGTTATGGGATTGTTGGTTGGGCTGTTGTCATGTGGTGTCGGTATCACCTGTGGGTGAGCTTGATGCATGTATACCTCCGTAACATCTGTGGTATATCAGTGGTTGTGTGTATGTGACAACTATCCCTTGTCATTCTGTCCCAGATATTTGCAGTCATTGTGGTCCTGTTGTTGGGATAGCCTGTTTGCCAGTGGTTGCCACATATTCAGATGGGGATTGATTGTTTGACACTTGTAGAACACACAGCGGTGTTTACGGGCAGACATGTGGCCACAGTCAGTACTGGGGTAGCACATACGTATTTCCGCGGTACATACCCATTGCTGTGTGACCTTGCCGACGTATCTTATTGCATTTAACATATCGCTGTCGTACATACAGGCATGACTATTACATACGTCCTTTCCATTTCATATGGGGTATATTCCTGTGCTACCATCTGGGACATTTTCACTTTGTATCGTTCTACGTCTCGACACACCTAGCCAGGGTGGGGCTGTCACTACTACTTTGGGACTAGTAGTGTACATATGCCTGAGGCTAGTTTACCGTATGCCTACACCTAATATTCCGCTCTGCCTCTAACGTGGCACCAACATACACATGTTGCAGACACACACACATTACACTCACACAGCGACGCACACGGCACCCTCACCGCACACGTACACATACTAGAGCACTCACGGGGACGGTTGCACACAGTACCTACGTGGACCGCAACACCGGCGGTGTCTACCTCCCTTCATATCATCATACCATTACACGCGCATGTACTGTTACAGTACTGTGGTCTGGCGATCTTTCCGCCTCATGGTTATGCATATCGGTATGTTACCCGTTCCATGGTTGGCGGTATCCTCTTATGTTGAACCTCCCGGATGTTCAGGTTGTCGTTTCACTATGTATACTATGTACAGATATCGTGGGTTACATCTCAGTCACCTTATATCCCTCTAATTCCCTGTCTTAACTGTAGTATATATATGTATATGTGTACATATATTTCTATATATATATAATTATATCTATCTACATATATATATATATATATATATATATATATATATATATATATATATATATATATATATATATATATATATATATATATATATATTTATATGTATACATCTTGCGGCGAACGTGGCAGGCATACAGCAACCCCGTATGCTGTAGGACCCGCGTACTGTTCAGGTGTTGGCGTTACATGCTCCACTGGCTGTTGGGTGTACAGTGTTGGGGGCTGCCTATGTTGGAGTCACACATGAGGCCACCCATACAGTACACTTTACAGGTGGTCATGTTTGTGTGCCGTCCATTTCACTGTGTGTGCAGGTAGGGAGGTGTCAGTCCATGGGGCCTACGCTGTCAGAGTATGTGCTATACGTTCCCTCTTTGCCAAGGCGTAGACATATTGGGTACACCTCCGTCTGCCTACTGGGGCTGGCACAGTGTGTTCCTGGTCTGGAACCCTCTGTGCCTGGACTGGCCTTGGCAGTTGTGGTGGGCTTTGTGGCCCTTCACCGTTATGTCCCTGCAGCAGCTGCTTCTGCGGGATCATATTATGTAGCATGGCACATACTATGAATATGTGGGCACATGTGCCTGGAGAGTACTGCAAGGCTCCACCAGATGTATCCAAGCACCGGAACCGTGATTTTAGCATCCCGAACACACGCTCTATGATTATTCTGGTTTGTGCGTGTGCCTCATTATGGCGTTCTTGCATGTGTGTGTGTGCATTTCTGATGGGAGTCATCATCCACGGCTCCAGTGCATAGCCAGCATCCCCCACGAGATGGCCTTGTTGGATGTCCCCCCTGGCAAATACCTGGTACAGCTGTGAGGCATGCCAGATATGGGAGTCGTGGTAGCTTCCAGGGCTGCCAGCACACACATCCATGATAATGCCCTGAGCATTGCACATGACCTGGCAATTGATGGAGGGGAATCCCTTGCGGTTTATGTAGCGTCTACCCTGCTTGCCAGGTGGTGACTTGATTTGTATGTGCGTACAGTCTATCACACCCAGTACCTCCGGATATTGTGCCACACGGTGGAAGTGGCGCATATTGCTAGCCAAATCCTCCTGAGATCTGGGGAAGTATATATGTTCATTGGCATGTGGTAACATGGCATCCAGGAACTGGTGTAGTACCCTGGATGCTGATGCCTGTGAGATGCCCATTATATCTCCAGTTGGCCTTTGAAAGGTACCTGTGGCCAGTATTCGCAAGCTTACACATACCTTTGTGTCCACTGGGATGGGTTCCCCTCTGTTGTTTCTTGTTCTCAGGCATGGCCAGCACAGCTCCACTATTTGCTGTAACATGTCCCTGTCCACCCTGTAACGCTCTACTATCTCCAGGTCTTGTAGCCCCTGGTAGGTTACCCTTGGTCTGAACACTCTCCTTCTCCTCCAAGGCCTATGGTGGTTGTCGGCACCCTCCTCCACAACACCGTCTGTCTCTAACACATGCTGATGGATCACAGCCACGGCAGCACCCAACATGTACATTTTAAAAGTTCCCCGTGTGTTTACACCTATGGTGTGGCGTTTGGGAATACACGGCTGTGTGTTGTGTGCATTCACACTTTATACTATTGTGCTGTGCACACCGATGATGTCATAGGGTGTGTTTGTACGGCCGTATCTGGGGGTTATCTTCTGTGTTTTACCGATGGAACTACAATGCTGTTGCCTTTGGTGTTGCATTACTCTTGCCTGCCATGGATTACCTTTCAACCTTCCCTTACTATTTCTGCACGTTGCACCTACTATTTTCTGGCATGCATCCTGCAGAGCACTGTCATGTGTACTTTCTGAGACATGGCATATCATCCGTTTTGTGTGCTGCCGCCGTTGGGCTGCCTGTCTGCTTTGCTCTGCTGTGTCAGGTCTTCTATCTTTGCAGTCTGCTACCTCCCCTACTTTCTTTGCATTCATATGCCTCCCCTATCCCGTTTTGCAGGTTTCTGCATGCAGAGTTGTCAGCTGCCGCCGGTTGGCCTTCGTGGGTTGATTAGTGTTGATTGCTCATTAGTACTCCAATTACACTTCTTCCGCATTTCCTCATATTCTTAACATCACCTTCCTGTTTCCGATGTTGTTTGCGGGCGAAGGCCACATGACTAGGTTAAGGGAACGTAGTCATCCTCGTGCACATGCACTTCTGCGCGCATTGTGTGCTCTCAGCTGAACTATTACCCCACACCCCGGTCCTGCAGCTGTGATTTGTGATGTACAGCCCAGGTTTGCTGTGCTCCAATGTGCTTCCTGCTACGGTGGCACACCCCTCTGCAGATGACATGTATTCCCTCTAAGCCACTCCTCGGTGTATTACCGCTGCGCCATTTGGTACAGCCTTACGCCAGCGGGGGATTTGCGATTCAGTATTATCTGCCTCATTTGCATGGCATTGACTACTAATTCATAGTTACCACGCCGCACACTGCCGCGAGTCCTTGGCAACCCTTGCACTGTGGTTGTGGCGTTCCATGCATACCATGGTGTATTATGCTGTGACGCTGCTGTTTTATAACATTGTTATATTATTTCATTGTATTGCACCTTCTGCAAACATGTCCTAGGTTTCTGATGTGAGTTGCTGTGGACATGCCATTTAAGTTGTTATTTACATGTTGTGCATGTTTTCTTTTGACATTGTCTGTGTATTTCGCCATTGGCATATGGTACCAGTGTGACACCTGGGTCTGACACTCTTCCATTACTCCTATGTTCTGTTTGGGAAAATATAAACCTTTTTTTTTTGGTTTACATTGCCGTGGGCTTATGCTACGCCTGCGCCACTTCGTGAATCGCTATATGCCTTCATTTGCATGGTGCAACACTGCACATGGGGTGTTTAGCATACCTACGCCGGGGGCTGCGCAGATCCGGCGCACGCCAGTAGTGCACATGGGATTGGATCGTACCTGAATCGCTCGGCGGCCATATTTGGCGTTATGCCTTACGCTATGCGCCTGGCGCAAGGTTCATGAATCCCGGGGAAGGTCTGGTTATAACATAACAATGAAAGTGTGTGGTACATGTTTATCCATGTGCAAAATCATAACCAAGGAATAGAGAGCAATAAAGACGAGTCACAGGAAGGTTACAAAATGGGGCATGATCTGCATTAGAAACCATATAACCCCCCACTAAAACAGCTTAATGTATATTTTTGTAAAAAAAGAGGTGAAAAGACAATATGAAACAAATTCTGAAGTACCCAACAAGAATCCCTAGATTATGATGGGGATCCCATCTTTGAAAAAATTTAAAAAATAATAAAAATAACAAAAGTAGCAGAATCATGGCTGTTCAGGATTAAAAGCTTTATTAAGACTGGATGGATGGATGGATGGATGAATGGATGGATTAAAAAATGATAAAATAAATTAGAGCGTGAATATCAAATTTTGCCAGTATGGCTTCTTCAGGCTAAAACTTTGTTCATTGCATACCTCATTTTAAAATAGATGTAGAGCTCATGTGCTCTAATGCACCAGTCAGTGTAATTCCCTTAGCATAGGTTTTAGAGAGACCACTGCATTTAAACCTTGTGGTAAATGCGCTTTCTGTTTTAATATCAACTTAATTTCCTCTTTTTAGTGGTTTGTACAATATCATCTCCTCATAATTGCTCATATAAGATACTTAGAATCAAAAACTTGAAATCATGAGTACCATCCCATTTCTATTCTATGTTTTTAATGGGCATTAGTAACAACATTTCTGTTAATATCCAAAAAATGATTACATATGCACTCTTTTAACTTTCTCTTAGTCATACCCACATAGAAGGTGGAACATTGAGTGCATCTTGCTAGGTAAACTAAATTTTGCTTCTCACAGTTGCCATATGTGTTAACTGTAAACTCATATTCAAGTGTTGTAAGTTCAAAAGATTTGTCTGTACTAATGAAATGACAATAAACCCAATTACTACACTTAAAAGTCCCCAGGCAGGATTCACAAAGGCTTGCATGGAGTGTAAGAGACGTGCAACACTCCATGCAAGCATCGCGATCCAGGAACAGCCCTAAAGTCCGTGTAAGAGACCAGCTAAAACGTCTCTTACACGGACTGGGCGTGGACATGCTAAATACCACACTTGCAGCCAAAAGGTATGCAAATGAGGTATATTAGCGATCCATGAAGCAGAAACCAGTCCGTGTAAGAGATGTTTTAGCTGCAGAAATGTACTCAGTTGACAACTGAGTACGTTTCTGCAAATTCCACAATGGAGCCATGTCAGCTCCAAAAAAAGGGTGCATATGACTCAGGCAGCATGCCAATGGCCAAATATGTGGCCATTGGCAATATAACCTGATGCCAAAATATTAAAAATATATATATTTTTTTCGGCGATCGCCGATGTTTAAACCCAGCGCAGCCCCGCGCAAACTGGCTGCGCTGTATAAAACCATAAAAAAGAAGGTTATAAACCCACAAATGTGGGTTTCATGCAATACATGGAATGACAATGCAGGGACCAGCAGACCAAAAGCAACATGGCCACCGTGTAGTGGTTGCTAAGGGGGGAAGCTGAGTCTAAGACATGTAACTAAGCATTAGTAGGCAATCTCATGTAAATGAGGGTTAGGATACTGAATCTCACAGTCACATAGCAAATGAGCACAGTCTGAGTAGTGTAAGAGATACATAAGGGGGAGGAATAGAGTAGGAGATAGGTGACATCACAGTGGGGAATGGTAGAAAGAAATGCAATTCATTGGAGGCCAGTGTAACATGACAGATGACAGACACAGATCATGGAAAGAGGTGTGCCACTACATAAGTCATGGAAAGTCAAGAAATGGAAGGTGTACACTGTTACTTACACCAAAGTTTCTTGCTGGGCGTGCATGCGCACGTGTGCGCGCCATGAAGTGCGAGTAGGGCAGTGTGCGCGTGTGTAAGGCAGACTGAGCATGTGGGAGTGTGTTGGGAGATGTTTAACACTGTTTGTGCGGTGTGCGCGTGTGTAGGGCAGGCTGAGTATGTTGGAGGCTGTTGGCAGACGTGTAACAGTGTTTGCGCGGGTGTACGCGCATTTTAACCCGAATAAGTAGATTCTGAACCGTGTAAGCCACTGTGAGCGTGTTTCTGATAGTATGCACGTTGCTCCCCCCTGAGGAAACAGAGAGGAAAAAGGAAGCAACAGAATTAATAGGAAGCAAGCAGGGATAACTGCTGAAGCTAGCAGGTGAAAACAATTAGAAGCAGGCAATTACACAGGCAGAATAGTAGCCCAGCCCAGCACTTAAAACTCTGCAAACAGTAGTGCAGGATGTTTCCCTTAAGAGACACTGCAAGACAGGAGTAAGCTAATAGAAGTGAAAACTGAAAAAGCTGAACTCAGAGCAGAAATGTTAGGGGCTGCCATAGCTGTCATATTGAGACATAGGCGACTTGCTGAGGGTGGTGACAATGCAGATGGTGCCAGACAACCCACAGTGAGGAGACGGAGAAGACTGTACAGGCCCAGGGTCACCTACCACGGGTTACATGAGCTGGAGATAGTAGAGCGCTATAGAGTGGACAGAGAGCTCCTGCAGCAAATTGTTGAGCTGTGCAGGTCACACCTCACACACAGAACCAACAGAGGGGAACCCATCCCAGTGGAAACCAAGGTATGTGTTGGCCTAAGAATACTAGCAACAGGTACCTTCCAGAGACCATCTGGCGATATGATGGAGATATCACAGGCATCAGCCTCCAGGGTACTGCACCAGTTCCTGGATGCCATGTCAGCACATGTCGGTGATCATGTATATTTTCCCAATGCCCGTGAGGTATTGGCCAGCAATATGTGTTTCTTCCAGCAAATAGCGGAATACCCTGAGATAGTGGGTGCAATAGACTGCATGCACATACGCATCAAAGCACCAGCCAGTGAGCAGGGTAGGGCCTACATTAACCGCAAGGGCTTCCCCTCCATCAACTGTCAGGTTGTGTGTGATGCCCAGGGCATAATAATGAATGTGTGTGCTGGCTGCCCTGGGAGTTACCACGATTCCCACATCTGGCATTTGACGCAGCTGTACCAGACATTTGCCAATGGGGACATCCCACACGGTCACCTAGTGGGGGATGCAGGTTATGCACTGGAGCCGTGGCTGATGACACCCATCAGAAATGCACACACACATGAACAGGAACGCCATAATGAGGCACACGCACAAACACGTAATGTAATAGAGCATGTGTTTGGGCTGCTCAAGTCATGGTTCCGGTGTCTGGACACATCTGGTGGAGCCTTGCAGTACACACCAACTACATGTACCCAAACTGTCATGGTATGTGCTATGCTACATAATATGATCTTGCGAAAACAGCTGCAGCAGGACCAGCATAGGGCCGGGCCAAACAGCCCCCCACTATTGCCAAGGCCATCACAGGCAGAGCGTGACTCGGAGGAGGAACAACCTGAGCCTGCCCCAGTAGGCAGAAGGAGGTGTGCCCAGTATGCCCTGGCCTTGGCAAAGAGGCAACGCATAGCACATACACTGGCTCAGTAGGAACCCTGGGAATGATACCCCCTCTGACTCACTCAAATAATAACATGGATGCCTAAAATTACATGACCTGCTCACAAACATGTACAGGGAAGTGTAATATGCGCATCCGTTAGAGGCAACCCTGCAGCACCACCTGAGGCATGAATGCCATGTGTTAAGTAATGTAACACCATGTACTATATGCACACATGAGCACCCTGACTAACATCCACCCTCACCAAGCATGAAGTCACAAAATGATGATGGGATGATCAAGTGCAATAACTGGCTGAAGTAATGCAGTTAGTCAAAGGGGAGCCAATGTGTTTCAGGCTGGGAAGACATGCGGAGCATGACATGATGCACCACCTGCTAGGGGTGGCGTGCACCTATCATGCCATGCCCCATGGATACTGGCAAAGGCTGTCAGTACCCAAAGCATGCCCTGAATAGGTAAGTCTCAAAACACAAACCCACCTTCATAGGTTCTACAAGGGATAGGAACCTAGATGTAATGCTACCCAATGACGGATGTATAAACAGCAAGATGTGTGCAGTGTAAATGCACACAGTGTGGAGAATGTAGATACCAGTCCTGTAATAGAGAACTGGGTCAAGGCTCACATCAGTACCCTAACACTACCAGGTCACACCTCATACTGTGCTGTACAGCCGCAAAACATGGAACAAGCTACAAAAGGAGGGTGACTAGTAAGAAATGGCAAGGATAACCACACCCCCATGTTGGTACCACAACAAGAAGCAGCATGGATTAGCCATGGTCAAATACCAATGGCTAAAACCGCCTCCCAGTATATAGCCTGCTGCAGACTACTGTCCTAATACCAGGAACTGCACCTGGCCTATGTCAGAATACATGAATATATCAAGCCCCCCAAACCACATTATATTGCTTGACTGAAAATACCCAGACATACACCGGGAGCATTATACTAGCACCAACACAGTAGGAGAAAATTATCCAGATTCCATAAACAAAAATGCCCAAGAACAATGTACCACTCCTACAAGAGGGGTAAGCATACTGGATGTGATAATCAGCAACATGTGTATTGGATGGCAAGATGAGAAGTGTACCCCTCACTGGTAAGACCAGACCATAGAGTAATCACACTGGATATACACATCCTGACCCCAGTCCCTGGACAGAATACCACAGTGAAAAACATGTGTAAAGCATAGGATGCAGCCCTCAAAACCGATGTTGAATCCACAAAAGGCCCTGTGCAAGTGCAGAATATGGGACACACCACAGAACATGTTATACAGGCATTCCATGAACACAGCCAGGAATGCTTGGAGTATGCAATCACAAATAACAACAACACACAATGCCATACACGCAGGCATCTGGCATGCTGGACTCCAGCCATTACCAAACCATGCAAGAGAATGAGGAAGCTACCACATGATAGAGCAAACATAAAAAGGGAAGTAATCACTGACCAGTAGTATGGCAATAACATATGTCCACACATACAATCCACTAAGTCCAGCCACAACAAGTAGAATCTGTTAATCCAGATGCAATGTGACACCGGTCCCAAGTACACAGACAACCACAACACCCCCCAATAAATACAAATATATGTGATAGATGCATCCATGTATCCAAACCAGAGGTTGAGCTCCACCAACTCAGTACTGTCAAAACTAGTCAGGAGGAGAAGGTAACCACATACACCACAAACCCAGTCCCACATAGACCTACCACAACTGTAAACCAAACACATAAACACAGACAAATATTCCCGGAGGCCTTAATTACAAACACACCACACCAACAGAAGCCTCCAAAGCAGATCACAAGCAACCACAACCTTCAAACATAGCACATGCAATGAATAGTATGCAAAGCTGGTGTGCCAAACAGTCACAGGCCAGAAGGAGAAACAACATGCCTGATACAGTCGTAATAGGTGTCTGTATAGGCAGACACACTGCTGACCCACTCACCAGACTGAACAAGGGAAAGGGTAGAGTAAGCTGCCTGTAGGCTGCCACAAAATGCCACATAACACAAGTAAGCAGGTCACCCCAAAGCAAGCAGAAATATGATGCACTCAATGTCCATGCTGGTGTGAATTACCTGAGATGTACCTCCCTGGTCAACCTGAAAAGAGACATGGATGGTCCCTCTGAGTATGTACCCCAGGGCAGTATGACACTGGCTGTGTGCAGCATCCAACCCTCACCAAGAATGATGCCACAGTACAAACACAGAATGCTCATGTTTAACAGCTGGCACAGTTACAGCTGTCAGTCCAAGAGGGTCTAATGTCTGTCTGCTTGAGATGTCAAGCATGCCAAGCCATGCTGCTGTTCCAGGGATGGCTTGCAGCTGTTACCCGTGTGCGTCTGGATACTGGATAAGGCCTTTGCCGCCACCATAGAGCCGTATGTAGGCAAGGCCAAAAAGACTACCCACCACCCTAGAAAACATAAGTGGTAGGAAACATAAGGGTAATGCTGACCAATGCCAGATGTGTAAACTGCAATATGCATGCCCCTGAGGCACTTCCCATTATGGAGAACATCGATGTCTATGCAGTGACAGAAGCCTGCTGCAAGCCTAGTGATAGCACACCAGCACTACTAGGTTATACCACATATCATGTGTTATGGCCCCAACACCTGCACCAAAACATCAAAGGAGGGGAGTATCCATATGCAGCACAGACACCCATATTGCCAGGTAACTGACAATGCACAAAGCAGCGGAGACCACCCATGTGCACATAACTGTAGTCAAAACTGCTGTACAGTCTGTAGCATGCGACAGACCACACTCTCACACACAAGAACTCCACCCAGACATCTGAAGACACTGGACAGTATGAATGTCCCACCAAATACCAGACAAGGTACACACAAATTACCACATAGGTGTCAAACCATTATGTATGCAAGGAGTAATCAGGGACCTAGGGACACAGGTCGACATTAATCTGTCATGTGACACCCACAATGCCAATGTGGCTATGAAGATTGTCGATATTGGACACCGTATCATGAAAGGATTCACATCAACATCAACAGAGGTCACTGTGCTGCTGTACTGTTCCCTTATCAGACCCATAATCTAGTACAATGACTCATATGGGATGTACCGTACGTGACACCTGCAGCGGTTCGGAAGACCTCATAGTTACCCCACCAACAGGATAAAGGGTGTGAAATATATGTCATATGCTGCCTGGCTGTAGACACCCCAGCTGACTGCAGTCACACACTGCCTACACAGAGGCATGGTATGTCTGTTGTACAAGGCCATGTCCAACACAGGAGTAATGGACATGCTCCACCACAGGAAATCAAAGCCATTGGAGCTGTGAGAGTCACAGATGTCAGCCTCAACACATAATGAAATAAGATGTGCTGGAGGGACAGATACATAACCCAGAGGCTCCCCACACCCAGAAACAGGATCCCAATCCATGGTAGGCAGAGCCCCTCACTGACACCCCTCAACAGGAATATTGCCAAGTGGATGGATGACTGTACATGTATACTGGGGGTCCTCACTGTGTCACGACCAGACAGAGGCACAGTGAAGAACTTCATAAATGGCCATAATTGAACATAGCAAGGGGTGGCGAAAGACACACACACTCTGGCTAGGCTTACTAATGGCCTAGGGTGTATAGCCTAGTATGAACCCATGAACCTATGAAGATACAAAACATACAGGGCACTAAGGATAATCACAAGGGTTAGCCAACTGATGGTAGGAACCATGTTGGGCATCCACAGATATGCTCCGAATCACACAGATATTACAAACAACATACCAAACACACACACATATTGCTAACATACAACCTGTCAGGTGCAGTGCAAACACCCCCCCCCGAGTGCAAAATACCTATCCCAGCAGACTGATGGTCCCCTGACATTGCAGATGCTGAGGTAACAGCCATCATCTGCAAAGCAGAACATACAGCAGCAAAGGTATGTGATGGTGTCCTGTGCTGAGGCCAACATGGACTCCAAGAATAATGGAATGCCAAATCACACTACTGCCCAATGTCAGCCTTACCACAGGATATGTACCCAAAGAGCAGTGTACAACAGCAGTGGTCCATCACAACAAAGGTGTTGCCTGAATGGATACTCCAAACTACCACCCCAGTATCCTGACAAGCTTGTTCTGCACAGCTATGGAAAGGATCAGTATGTACTGCAGACAGAAGGCTATTGTGGACCTACTGATACTGGACCCTACACAGTGTGGCTGTCGTAACTGGAGAACCTGCCCCTAAACATGTCTGACCCATTTGAAGCAGTCATTAAGGTCATTGATGAGGGCAATGTGGTCCACACAGTGTAGCTGGACCGTGCACATGCTTCTAGACAATACCGTACGAGTTCAGTATGGATATGTTCACCAGCTTAAATATATACCCCTGTGTCAGTAGAGGGGTTGCAAACCAGACCAAAGACAGAACTGACATGGTCAGACATGCCACATCCATGTCAGACTACAAAGCGGATATGAGTGGCATCCCACAAGGCCTGGTCTTGGCCCCCCCACCCCCGTTCTGTATATATGTCCCATAGGTATAGGCCAACATGGAAGGACTGTGACTGAACATGTATGCAGAGGAGTACAAACGGCCCACCATATCCAACCCCCAGCTGACACAAGCAACCCACAAAAGGGCCACCTACAAACAGACAACTGTAGCCATAGCCATGTCAGCAAGCTAATTGCAGAACTGTGTATAGACAACCACCGTGGATATACAGTAAGTGCCCACAAATTACCACACAGGTGTTAACCCATGAGGTACCTAACATGTAATGTGAGACCTGGGTACAAAAGGTGATAGATATCCTGCACTGGACAAACATGTGGCTGTAGTGTTCGCAGAAACATGTACTATATACCCACCCAAACATGAAGGTTGGTAGATGTAGATAAGGGTAACTCACTGTGGCTCTGCAGTCATCCTCCATCAGCGTCACAACTGACTACAATAGCCCCTGTGGGATATACTGCAGCAGATACCTCCATCAACTGTAAAGTCCACAACAGTACCCCACCAGGGGTAGCAAAGAGCATGAACAGATGCCATGTGTTGCCTGAGTAAACAAACTGCAGCCCCACACACCGCCATACTTCCCAGCTACAGGAAAGCTGTGCCTGATGTATGAAGCCATGTCCAACCTGGAATGAATGAACATGTTGCCCCTTGTACAATCTGAATGGCAGTGAGCTATGCACATGAGAGACCTGAACCCCAGCACTGACATACATAGGACAAGCTGTACAGAATGATCCATAACACAGAAGGCACCCCCAGTCTTCAGTAAACTCCTGGTACAGGTCAGCCAGAGAGTCACATATCGACACCCCTCAAGAGGAATCCTGATGAGTGGATGGGAGATGGTAGGCTAACCCTGGGTATCACTGTTATGTCAGAGGTAGACGGAGGCACAGTATACTAACCATGACATATGTCATGGCAAACTCCAGTTACAATGTGTGTCAAAGGACAAACACACATTGTGAGTAGCATCAGAAATGGCCTAGGGAACATCGCTAGTGTTTGCCAATGTCCACCCACGTTGTGGAATACACTAGCAATGTTGGACGAGCCTGGTGTAGGTAGTCCATATCTGAACATATTGCAACATGGTCATATGTGCACAACTGGCCCCTACACAGTCTGTTGTGCTCACTATGAAGATGTCAAGCAGTCATAGGACTAAAGCCCAGGATACTGTCCACCACAGTGAAAGTACTGAACCAGTACACTATATGGTACTACAGTGTTAGGTCATTATGAAAGTATGTTGAGAACTGTCTGCAAAGTATCCCATGCAATGCCTGCAGGCACAGTATAATCCTTGTTGTGGCAGACACGAAGCAGTTGGCCAGTTAGTACACAACATGACACCCAACACACAACCATAAACGTGAGATATTGTTGAAGTTCACACACACCCAAATATGTGGTGGACTTCAGAGTGCAACATATGGAAAGCTCACACTGGGCATGCTCGCACACTTTGATAAATGAGGCATATGTCAGACAACATGCCATGGAAAGGCTGAACTGGGCATGCTCACACACTTAGGCCATATCTCCGTTTAGCAGTTGGCCACACATATCTGGTATTTGTACGTGTCAGTCCAGGAACCAACCACAACACAGCAATCAGCCCAGTGCACACAGTAAATGACTACAGAGACATAAGTGATATAGTGGATCGCCGTCATATGCAAACATCTTCCACAGATACACAAGTTGGTCATAGGAACAGGGAATGCTATGGCAATAAAGACCTGCAAACAATAGAACAGCACAACAAATATTGTGCATCTGACAATTGAACATATGGGTGTAGAGGTCAATACTAGGCTTGTTGCCCTAGGGAATGACAGCTCAGCCAGAATGTGCTTGGCATCTGCATCCCCAGGACAGTAGGCTACTGTGCCACTGTAAAGTAGGTCACAGAAGGCAACATGTGAGGCTAGTGAGCTGTGCCTCTGTCAAGCAGGGGCACCGTGGAGGTCCCAGGGATTGAATGTGCTAAGCCACAGCCATGTTGTCGGTGTGTGCTGTGAGAGGGTTGCTGAGGATCTCTGACAGTAGGTGTCCGTCAATAACAGACTGAGGGGAGCCCTATCTGCATTCTCTGGATGATTCCACTGTCAGCACTGTGTTGTAATGAGTATGTGTGAATGAAGTGCCGTGCTGGGAACTGTTCACAGATGTCCTCCCTTTGTGGGCTACAGCTCTGCAATGTATTAGGTCACTCTATCTGTTGTACGGTGCATATATGGCTGGTGTACAGCTGACAGGTGTCTTGTTGTGGAGCAGTCATGGGTATATGTGGGATAGCATGACCAATGCAAACTGTACACATGCTCATAGAATGCAATTGTCAATGATTATGCTGAGTGGCCAGTATAGTCCTCCAGCATGGGTCCTCTGAAGTCATCCACCCCAGTCTACAGAAGTGTAGAGTTTGCTTGTGCTAAATACAGTTTGTGTGCAGTGACAACCTTGCCTGGGGGTGGAGATGGGATATGGATGTCCAGGGAAAGGTGGGTATGGTCAGATATCAACAATGGTGGTCTACCTCTGGTGTGGAACAGTGAGTACCCACGTTGCAGATGGACAGGTGCAATATGTATTCCCCCATGTGACTGTGGTGTGTGGTTCTGCCATAGCACATGGACCCACAAATTGTAGTGGCTGTAGGGTAAAGTGGTAGAGGCCTGAGTAGTTCTCACATACAATATGCCTGTACCTGATGTTAGCAACTGGAATGGTGTATGTGAACACCTGCATATCCTGGCACTGTTCCCAGGGAAGCTAAGTGTGTGTCCTGGATGTGGGTGTGGTGTTCTGGACTGGTTGTATTGTGTGTTACAGGTCCTGTGGTCCCAAAGCATGGTATAGAACATAACCTGCCAGTGCGATGTGCATATCTGACCCTGACGTAGGTGGCTGCAAATGCATATATATGCTATCCCCCACCTGACAGGTAGTACTACATGTACATACCTCTGTAGAAATAAAGATGTCAGCACCCTATAAATACTACAGGTGCAGAACAGATGCCCAGTATTTCGGATAATGTGCTCTGCTAATGCGTCTCCCTCAAGTGTCATAATATAGTTAGGTAGGGGGTTGAATCCTGCAAATGCTCAGAGTGTGTGTGGGGTTTGTGTGTGTGAGTGGGAAATGTCCCTTTTGGCAACTGGGAAAACACACTACAGGATGCACATTCCCCTTTCTAAACACTGATGATGTCAGCACCCTATAAGTACAGCAGGAGAAGGAAAACCTCCCAGTAATGCAAATAGCGTGTTCTGCTAATGCATCCGTCTCGAGTGTCATAACATAGTTAAATAGGGGTTTGAATCCTGTACATGCTCAATGTGTGTGGAGGGGGTTAGTGTGTGTTCAAGACTGTTTGAATGAAGTATCCCTTTTGCCAACTAGGAGAATACACTACAGGATGCACATTCCCCTTTCTAAACACTGATGATGTCAGCACCCTATAAGTACAGCAGGAGAAAAGAAACCTCTCAGTAATGTGAATAGCGCGCTCCACTAATGTGTCTGCCTCGAGTGTCATAACATAGTTCAGTAGGGGCTTGAATCCTGTACGTGCTCAGTGTGTGTGGAGGGGGTTAGTGTGTGTTCAAGACTGCTTGAATGAAGTATCCGTTTTGCCAACTAGGAGAATACACTACAGGATGCACATTCCCCTTTCTAAACACTGATGATGTCAGCACCCTATAAGTTCAGCAGGAGAAGGGAAACATCCCAGTAATGTGAATAACATGCTCTGCTAATGCGTCCGTCTTGAGTGTCATAACATAGGTAGGGGTTTGGATCCTATACATGCTCAGTGTGTGTGGAGGGTGTTAGTGTGTGCTCAAGACTGTTTAAAAGAAGTATCCCTTTTGCCAACTAGGAGAATACACTACAGGATGCACATTCCCCTATCTAAGCACGGATGATGTCAGCACCCTATAAGTACAGCAGGAGAAAGAAAACCTCGCAGTAATGTGAATAGTGCACTCTGGTAATGTTCCCGTCTCAAGTGTCATAACATAGTTAGGTAGTGGTTTGAATCCTGCAAGTGTGTGTGTTTGGATGAGGGGGGTTAGTGTGTGTGCAATTTTGTGTGAGGGAAATGTCCCTTTTGGCAACTGGGAGAACACACTACAGGATGCACATTCCCCTTTCTAAACACATATGATGTCAGCACCCTATAAGTACAGCAGGAGAAGGGAAGCCTCCCAGTAATGTAAATAGTGCGCTCTGTTAATGCGTCCGTCTCGAGTGTCATAACATAGTTAGGTAGTGTTTTAAATCCTGCAAATGGCAAGTGTGTGTGTTTGGATGAGGGGGGTTAGTGTGTGTGTGCAATTTTGTGTGAGGGTAATGTCCCTTTTGGCAACTGGGAGAACACACTACAGGATGCACATTCCCCTTTCTAAACACAGATGATGTCAGCACCCTATAAGTACAGCAGGAGAAGGAAAGCCTCCCAGTAATGCGAATAGTGCGCTCTGCTAATGTGTCCATCTTGAGTGTCATAATGTACTTAGGTAGTGGTTTGAATCCTGCAAATGGCAAGTGTGTGTGTTTGGATGAGGGGGGTTAGTATTTGTGCAATTTTGTGTGAGGGAAATGTCCCTTTTGGCAACTGGGAGAACACACTACAGGATGCACATTCCCCTTTCTAAACACAGATGATGTCAGCACCCTATAAGTACAGCAGGAGAAGGGAAGCCTCCCAGTAATGCGAATAGCAGACTCTGCTAATGCGTCTCTCCCGAGTGTCGTAATGTAGTTAGGTAGGAGTTTGAAACCTCTAAATGCATGTGTGTGTGTTTGGATGTGGGGACTCTGTGTGTGTGCAATTCTGTATGAAAAACATGTGTTTATTTTGAAATCAGGGGATCACACTACATGATGCACATTACCCTTTCCAAACAGTGATGATGATAGCACCCTATACATACAGCTTGAGAAGAGACATCTGCCAGTGCTCAGAATAGCGCAACCTGCTACAACGTCATTCTCAAGTGCCATAACATATTGAAGTAGAGGTTTGAAACCTGCAAGTGTGTGTGTGTTTGGATGTGGGGAGTTTGTGTGTGTGCATTTCCATATGAAAAACATGCTAGTTTTGGCAATCAGGAGATCACACTACCTGATGCACATTACCCTTTCAAAATACTGATGTTGTCAGCACCCTATAAGTAAAGCCAGAGAAAAGGCGCTGTCTAGTAATCCGAATAGTGCACTTTGCTAATGCATCTCTCTCACATGTTGTGACTTAGTTAGGTAGGGGGAATGAATCCTGCAAGTGTGTGTGTATGCGTGGGAGTAGTGGGGTGTGTGTACATGCAAGTGTGAGAGAACAGATCCTTTTGGCAAATACTACAATACACCAGATGCTGCATATTCCCCCAGAAAACACAGGGGATGTCACCACACTATCAGCACAGCCAAACAGGGCTAGTTGGCTAGTAATGCCAATAGTGCGCTCTGCTACTGTGTCTATTACCATTGTCAGAGTACAGATAGGTATGTTTTGGTAACCCACAACTGCCACGTGTGGTTGTGTCACACAGTATGACCTTGTGTGGGTCTTTGTACATAACAATGCATGCCATTGCCTAAACCAGCAATGGCATTGCACACATGATGTATGTGTGTGACACATACACATAAATATCTGTGACCTGCAGTAGTTACCATGTCTGACACACGCCTCGAGTGGATAAATGGTATTTGCAATGTATACCAATATGACTGTGTCTTACTGTGCAGGGTCCGCACGTGGTATGTGTCTATACAGTGTGGGTGTATATGGTAAAATACCTACAGCAGGGGATGCACATCTGGTCTGGGCCATATAGTGTACATGTAGTCGATGTACAAGTGCTGCATGTTCCCACCTGTTGTGGTAGTGGTAACATGTCATTCCACTGCAATTCAGTGATCACATGCTGTGAACCCATCGACTAGTGTGTTGTAGCTACAGTAATGCTCACGCACAATGTTTGGCTAGATGCAGTCCAGCCATATAAACACAGTTCCTGAGACTGTCATATTGCCAGTGTTGTTATGGAGGATAGGTGGTCTTCCTGTGTATGGGAGGGTTGTGTGTGCCAGGCTATGAACCCGATGGCAGTCCGACACACTGTTAGCTGCACATGATTAGGCCCTGATGCTTTGTGCTGTGCCAACAACCTGGAGGTGTGTGTATCTGTGGTACCTTGGGATACCACCCCCCTGTCCATGTGTGTTACATGTGTAGGGGACGACAGGCATGGTATGGGGCATAACCTGTCAGTGATGGGTAACACCTGTGAGCCATGAATCAGGAATCTGGTACTGCACAGACATTGCAGTTCACCGTGCTGAGGACAGTGTCCGGTGCATGCATCTTCCGGTGTACACTGCTGTTGTTGTGGAGCAGCACTGTTAGTGTCCTAACCTGTGTGATACCCATGGAGGTGGCTATGTAAACCATGTCCTGCAGCATAAGGCAGTATGTGTGTACCAAGGAGCTTTGCCAATATACATCAGGCCATGGGTGTCACGTGCAAGATGCCCCTTGCACATCATTGTGGCTTCCCTAGCATGTAAGCACACGTTGACAGCCAGCGGATACCCTATGAATGACAGTGGAGACTGAGCATAATGTAGACATACAACACCCTTCCCACATATAGTGGTAGCATACCTGGTGAGGGTATGTTGGCAACCAAGATCAGGCTCATACTGGCCTGTGCCACATGCTGAGAGATCCATTCTATGTTCCCTATCATGTAGTCCAGGGAGGTATGTCTCAGGTCAGCCATACTGGCATGGTCAATGAGTGAGTCATATGTGTCCATGCCTCTGATTGACCTGTATGCATGTGTTCTGTGGTGGACCATAGTGCCCCTGAGGCATATCACTGTGACCTTCACCAGATACAGCCTGTTGAGTGGGACCCCAGTGCAGCACCCAAGACAGGTACCTGACACGTCTGTAGCAGGTGTGTTGTGTAGCCCTACAGGCTGTGAGTGTGTGGCACATGGGATGTGTGTGCCATGTGTGGCATGTGCTCTGTTCCGACGGAACATATGCCCGTGTGCCAACAGCAGAGGTGTGTGATGTTCAGGCAGGATGCTATTCTGAGTCCCCACATATGCCCCAGTGTGTTCAGCATGCTGTCAGTGTGTGTCAATGTCTGACTTGTATTGTAGTCACTGTAATATATTTTATTTATTTATTTATTTATCCTACATTTGTTGACCGGGATAGTCCGACTGGATGCATGTCCATTTCCAGGGGAGGCCCGGGGAGAAAAGCTACAAGCGTAAGCAGATACAGCATTACCTAATACCAGCATTACATATTACAAACAGATTATTTACAGAGATTACATAAGTAAGCAAGTTAAACATGTTCCACAGGTTAATGTTAGTCCTGAGCACAAGTCAGGATTAAAATAAATTACACAGTAAACTGGTTTACAGATTTTACACATTCGAGTTAGCCAGGCTTGATACATTGACATAGCCAGTTAAGTGACAAATGTTGTTTGAGTCTAGTGTTAAATTGACCTAAGGTGGAAAGTAAGGTAATATCAGCTGGAAGTGAGTTCCAGGATCTACTTACAGAGTTTGCAAAGAGAGAATCACTGGCTGTGTTATTAAATTTGCTAGTCTGAATTAGTAGTTTGTTAGAGGATCAAAGTGGTCTAGGATTGTTATAGGGGGTGATAATATTTGAAGTGCAGGAGTATTGTCCGGATTATAGAGGATTTTATAGGCCATAATCAGTTGGTTATACTGTATTAGGCTGGGTATTTCAAGCCAACCAAGCTGATTTAGATTGATGCAATGATGTGTCCTAAAAGGCAGCCCAGTGGCAAACCTGGCAATGTGGTTGTAGCAAATTGACTGTTTGTTAAGGACAGTCTTGTTCATATTCGAGAGTAGAGGGGATGCATACAGAAGGGTTGAAAGAAGGTGTGAGCGAGCTATGGCACCTTTAGCTGGAGGGGTTAGGAAGGCTTTTATTCTGTAAAGTGACCCTAGTTTTTTATTGATGGCTTTGATAATTTTTTAACATGTAGGTCACATTTGATATTATTGTCTATGATGACACCTAATAGTTTAGTAGATGGGTCAGGGGGGATTATTGTGCCATCAGCTGATGTTATAGTAAAGGTGAAAGCGGTAGACCTATGTGTTGGTGAAATAACAGCAGTTTAGTTTATTTGGGATTTAAGATCAGACGATGTTCAGAAAGCCAGTTTTCTATTGTATTAAAGGTGGTCTGGGTAGCTGACCATAACTCTACTGGAGATGTGGCTGAGCAGATCAGAGTAGAGTCTTCAGCATATTGGATACAGCTGACTTTTGGGATGACAGTATAAAGGTCGTTAATGAAGATGGAGAACAGCAAGGGCCCTAGTATAGAGCCGTGGCTCTGGCACCAGTTATCCGTTTCTGTGAGACCCTTCTGAAGGATATCTGTGTCGGATGTGTTTTCAGCTACGGTGCCCAGTTTGCAGTCATCTGCAAACTTTATCAGCCATAACCCTCCTGTGTTTGCTTGTACTTCAGAAAAGTAGATGCCAAACAAGAGTGGGCCCAGGACTGAGCCCTGTGGGACACCACTTGTGACAGGCTTTGAGTCTGACATGGCGCCAGCAACTCTGACCCTGTGGGTTCTGTCACTCAGCCAGTTTGCAACCCATCTTGTAATGTATGGGTTTACATTTAGGTTGATGAGTTTATCAATGATGCCCGAGTGGGGTATTGTATCGAAAGCCTTCGCCAGGTCTAGTTAGGCTGTATGGACTGCCTTTCCTTCGTTAATGGCCTTGGTGACTGTTTTGAAAAAGTCAACCAAGGTTAAGAGGCATGATCTGCCTTTGACAAAGCCAAACTGGGTTGGATCCAAAGTCTGCAAATTCCCTATGTCTTTATTTATGAGATCCATTATGATCCTCTCCATGGCTTTGCAGATAAGGCTTGTCAAGCTAATGGGACGGTAATTTCCAGGGTCGGTGGAGGCACCGCCTTTGTGGAGTGGGACCACAGTCACTGTGCACCACTCCCTGGGTACGTATCCGGAGGTGAGACTAAGATTAAACAGCTGTCCTAACTGTGGGTTTAATTCCTCGTTGAGTTCATGGAGCACACAGCCGGGGACACCATCAGGTCCCATGGATGCTGTGTTCTTTGCCTTGAGAGAGCAGTTCTCACCTGGGCGTTAGAGATGTTTGGGGGCTACAATCTTTTGGTATAGATATCCCTCCTTTAGGGGGTGAGAAGTTTGCACTGAACCTGTCAGCCAGTATGTTGGCAATGTCTGTAGGATCAGTAATCTTAACATCATTTTGAACTAATTCTGAGCATATCTGGGAGTTTCCTCCTAGGTTTCTGACATAGCTGAAGAATGCCTTATGGTTGTCTTTAGAGTCCTTAGCTATTTTTTCTCAAAATTAGCTTTGGATGATTTTATGAGAGCTCTTAGCTTTTACTTATAGTGATCAGCGGTGTCTTACCTCTTAAGGATTTTGCTCTATCTTGTAGTAGCTTTCTCCTTTTGTTGTAGAGTTTGTTTATGGCTGGGGTCCACCAGACTGGATGCTTGCCTTTGGTACAAAGAGTCTTTGTTTTGCTTGGGATTGCCTGATCCATGCAGCCCTGCAGGTGCTGGTAGAAGGCATTTGTAAGTGATTCAGCGGTTTGAGTAATGTTTACCGCGGCTCAGGGCCTTAAAGGAGACCACACTAGTCTTTAGAAGTGTGAAGTCGGCTTTCGAGAAGTTCTTTACTGTGGTCTTTTTATTTCAGGTGGGGGATGAGGACCTCCAGCGAGATTAGTTTGTGATCTGATCTCACCAGTGAGGGTATACTTCGGCGTTGAACATTGTGCTCCCATGTTCGTGATGATGAGATCAAGTATGTTTTCTCTTCTTGTGGGGATGGTGACTAGTTGTTCCATGGCATTTGAGTTTATGAATTCCAGGAACTTTTGGGCTAGAGTGTTTGGGCTTGAGTAGTGTTCCCAGTCTATATTAGGGTAGTTGAAGTCACCTAGTATGATGGTGTTCGGAGATACATTTATCCCCTCCAGTGTTTTCAGGAAGGCCATATGAGGTTCCTGAGTTTGCGAGGGTGGCCTGTAACATACTACAAATTGCAGAGCAGTCTTGCCTATGGTTAATTGCACCTGGATGGTTTCCGATGCATCGTGCGTTGCCACCAATCTAGAGGTATGGGTGTCCTTGATGAATATGGATACCCCTCCTCCTTTCTTGGTATTGTCCGGGTTTTGGGGCCGGAACGCATGATATGAGGTAAAACCTGATAGTGCTGGGGTGCTCTCAGGAGCCTTGAAAAAGGTTTCTGTCACAGCACAGACATTGATGTTCTCCATACTGAGAAGGGCCTCGAGTGCGTGCATCTTGAGGTTGAGACTTCTGGCATTGAGCAGCATTACCCTTAGTTTTTTTTCTTTGTTGTGTTCTAGGGAGGTAGGTTTAGAATTTGAGCCTTGCCTAAAAAAGGCACTATGGGGGTGGCAAGAGCCTTTGCCAAAATCCAGAATCCCAGGGGTGACAAGTGCAAGCCGTCCCTTGGGAAGCAGCATGGCTTGTCCAGCATGTCATCCCAGGCAGACAGACATTGGATCCCCTTTGAATGACACCAGAGTTTAAGCCAATTGTTAAAGCTGATCATCTTATCTCTGTATTGTGACATCATTCTTGGTGAAGGTAGGATACTGCTCAAGGTCAGGGTCATACCTGCTTGGGCTACATAATCAGAGAGCTCCTCTATGTCTCTTTTCATGTAGTCCAAGGAGGTACGTCTCAGGTCGTTAACACCAGCATGGACAATGATTGAGTCGTACTTGTACCTGCTGTTGAGAGACCTGAGTGCATGCGTTATGTGGCGGATTCTAGCACCCGACAGGCAGCTTACTGTGGCCTTCTCCTTACTCAGTCTGGTGAGCGGGACGTCAGTGTGTCTGACTATGGAGTCACCAATGACTAGTGTGTCTGGCATTGTGTTTGTCCTTAAGGGCTGTGACTGCTTGACACTCTGACTGTGTGGTCTATGTGTTGCAGGTGTTGTGTTCTGAGGTGGTAGTTGTTTGGGTGTCTGCTTTGGTGGTCTCTGCTGTTTTGGTAGATTTTTGATCAGAGCTTCTGAGTATGTCTTTGTGTGTTTATGTGTATGATTTGAGGTTGTGATGGTATTATGTGAGACTGGGTCTATAGTGTGTGTGGTTACCTTCTCCTCCTGTCTGGTCTTGCCAGTCCTATGTTGAGAGAGCTCAGCCTCCAGTTTGGCCGTATGTGGTGCATGAATTGTCTATGAATAAAGTTTCCATAATCTTTGCAAGTGGAGAGAGTATAGCTATTGGCCTATAATTGGAGAATTCAGTAGAGCTGCCTCCTTTGTGAAGTGGGATTACATAGGATATTTTCCAGATGGTGGGAAATTTAGATTCTACCATGGTTCATTTGATTAGTTTTGAGACGGGGTAAGCAATAGCATCATCTGATTTTGATAGGTACTCGGCAGGGAGTTGATCAGCAGAAAGTGTAGTGGGTTTCACTGTTTCAATCAAGGTATGGAGAAGTGAAGTGGTGACTGGTTGGCAGCTGAATGCAAGTAGGTTTCTAGGGGTGCTACTTTCAGGACCAGGGGAGCTAGGAGGTAGATGGCTAGCTAGGGCTTGAAATGTCTCAGTAAAGAATTGGTCAAAACTATCAGAAACATCTTCAGGGGTTTTATCAATAGTAGCAGCAGGGATTGGGGTTGAAGTTTGTCCAGGATGTAGTATATATGACATGCCACCTGACAGGGTATGGCATTATTGGGTTCAGAGAGCCCAGTCCCCAGACTGGCTGTGTGGTGGCATCCCACACATGTGTTGTACGTTCCTGGCCAAGGGTGATGGCTGACTGCATACATGTGGCAGCTGTGACATTGCCACATGACTCACATAAACCACAACTGGACCATAGAGGTGATTCACAGGTTACCTTTGCACATGCTACCCTAGTAGTGTGATTGCCATGGTGAGTACCAACACATAGGGCCAATGGGGAACAACATACTGAAGGTGTGTATGTGTGGGTGTACTGCTACTGTTTCATAGCACTGGCATATATGACTGCACACGTGGGTAAATACCAGGTAAGACATGTGCAATGTGTCACAGGCAACGTACATGCGTACAGGACAGACAGTGACGTTTTGTCATGTGTAAAGTTGACATACGTATCATACGCTATACAGATGTCACTAGGAGTCTACAGAAGCACTGTAACTCTGCATTGCAGGTGTAAGCAGTGTTCCAGGGAACCCCAAGTGAACATGCATGCAAACAAAGCTACAGTAAGCAAGGCTGGAAGTAGTGCATTGTACAACAAAGAAAGGGTAACAATAACAGTAAGTAACAATGCAAATATGTAGGCACTATCAACATGTACCCAGGAATACACAGCGCAGATGCCCATGGTAGAACTGATATTATGTCATAGTTATTTGTGATTTGGATTACATTGGTACTGCACACATATCTACATGCGCGAACATCCACATTGCATAGTCGTTGTGGGCAACTTGACACCATTACTGTACATGTCCACCATTGCATATCACTACTTGCATTAGCTTTCCCCCTGTGCTACCCATGTATGTGGCTATCTGCTGACAACCTTACCATTGGCATGCAATTATGTGCAGCTGTTACACTTTGGTATGTACTATGGGTGCAGGTAACAATTCAGGACATTCATACAGTTACTGCAGCAGGCATGCTGGGATATACACACAGTCATAGCAGCACACTGTACTGTTACCAACATGATACTACTAATACACTTCTATGTAGTCACCCTGTGCATCAGCAACGTGTTTACCTGTTCCCGCAATGATGTTAGAGATTGCAGGAGGTGGCACAGTGTCATCATATGCACAGGGTGTGGATTAGGTATGCCTGAGTCAGCCACTGATACCACCAATTGACATGTGTGTGTATGTGTGTTGGTGAGGGGCAGCAGTACAGGGTGGGGCAGTGTTGGTGCAGTGTGTGCGTGTATGTGGTTGCCCTAGGTGTTAACATTTTGCATGTGTGTATGCATGCACACAGTTCCACCTCATGGCTGCCATACACAGGGGTTTGTGGACAGCCACAGACTGCACCTGGCAGGTCATACAGATCAGTGTCTGTGGGCATGGACATGGTACCTGTGCCTGGCAGGGGTGCTACGGACCGTATCCAGTACTAAGCCAGACTGGGTACTGTCATCAGAAGTGGGAGTGTGTTGACTGGACACAGGTCCCTGTTGGGACTGTCCAGAGCCATGTGCACGTGGTCTCCTGGGGCGTTCCAATGACAGCACAGACCCAGCATTGCTGGGGCTGCTGCTGGCACTATGGGGGCGTGCACGAGCCTGTTGTCATCCACGCCGACTGCCAGCTGCAGCTGTTGCCGGCATACGGCCACGTCGATGCCGCAAACGCCCACCATTGCCCTGGCTCATGGACATTTGGTTGTGGAACTGCTGTCATATGTCCCCACAACGTCTGTCTATGACCGGTGAAATTACGGATAGCATCCGCAATGTCATGCATACTGTCTGTCATGGCTGTGCGACATGCTCTCAGCTCCCTCAGACCCTGTCTGGTGTACCTTTCCATACGCGACTGTGCCTGCATGACAGTCCGAAACATAGCTGAGGTTGACAGACCTCTTTGGGCATGTCGGCCAGAGGCAGTACGCCCATGGATGCTCCCACGAGAACCCATGGGCAACTGTCTGTGTGGTACCATCGGGGGACCCTGCCCATGGCTGCTGTGTGGGGACGCATGTGCCACAGGTACCACATTACCCTGGTCTATGCCCACTGTATCCTGTCCATCACCTAGGGACAATGGTGACAAAGGATGTACTGGCAGGATGACTGTGCACAATGATGGGGTTGACAGCTGTGTACTGTCAATTGGCTTACCAATGGTGGACCCTGACACACCTTCCTGTACCATTACACAAATATCATCATTACCAGTACCCATGGCACAAGATTCAGGTTCCCTGCTGCAGATCACCAGAGCAGCACCAGAACCTGTGGGAGGAAGACAGGAAACACAGTTTACAGTCTCCAGACATTGTTACCAGTGATGCACTTCTGCACACATGCACACATGGACACATGCACACATGCACACATGGACACAGGCACACATGCACACATGGACACAGGCACACATGCAGACATGCACACGTGGACACATGCACACAGGCACACATGCACACATGCACACATGCACACAGGCACACATGCACACATGCAGACATGCACACGTGGACACATGCACACATGCACACTTGGACACATGCACACATGGACACATGCAAACATGCACACATGCACACGTGGTCACATGCACACATGGACACATGCACACATGCACACATGCACACATGCACACGTGGGCACGTGTACACATGCACACATGCACGCATGCCCACATGCACACGTGGACACAGGCACACATGCACACATGCATACATGCACACGTGGACACAGGCACACATGCACACATGCACACGTGGACACAGGCACACATGCACACATGCACACATGGGCACAGGCACACCTGCACACATGCACACATGCACACCCCGCAGTATTCACACAGAGCACTACTGAGTTACACTACTGTTACTAGCATTATCAGGACTATTATAGGTTATGTTAAACACACTCACCAGCATGGATGGCCTGCCTTGTTGTAACCCCGGAGGGACCTGCAGAAATGATGAGATTAATGTCAGTTCTCACAACTGTGCCATTGATATTGCATATGATACAGTGTACAGAACAGTCAAGTGTACATATGGCATATTACCTGCACGCTCCATGTCGTGCTTATGTGTTGAACCAGCCTCCATCATAATGCAGGTGTACTGCTGTTGCTGTTCTGGGGCTGGAGCCACAATACTTAGGAGTAGCCCCTCCAGTCTGGTGAGGGGGGGATGTGTGGCCACCCCACCTCCTGTGGCAACCTGTTGCCTGTGGATATCTGATGCACGCTGACGGACACTTCGGATTAAATCACTGCAGTGATGTCGTACCTGCTCATATGTCCTGTTATGCGTGCCAATATCATTTACCCTACGGACAGGGTCTTGCCACAGTGCAGCCCTCTCCTGCTGATTCTGACTGGTGCGGGAAAACAGGATGTTATACTCCCGCACCAGGCTCTGGTGGATCTCCTCGTCTTCCGCTGCAGAGTAGGCGGGATTATGCTGACGCGCCATCTCCCTGGAAGAGAACACAAACAGGATATCAGCAGACTATGTCAGCAATATATGGCACACATACTATACATGATACTCATGTGCAGTGATATACTACTACTCCCATATGTTGCATGTGTGTGTGTCGTGGTGGATACACAGGTACATGGCCAGATATCAGTGCTCAGCCAACACCTGTGCAACAATACCTGCCGCATTCCACACAACATAGTAGCATGCCCCATCGGTCAGCACACACTGACAGGTCCAATGCACAACCTCACTCTGGGGGTTCATCCCAAGGTACTGTATGTGGGACGCCATCCACTACTGTGATGTGGACAGAAGTTACTCGGCCTGGATATACATATCCCACCACCACCACCAGCACAGCAGACTACTTTGATATGTATGTGATTAGACAGTTATTCACTTGCTGGGACTGAGATGGTATCCATGCAGCACACTGGGCCAGTGGAAACCACAACCCACACTGCTGACCCCTTTGCAAATGCTTACCACGGACATGCCACAGATTGCATGGAACTTGCACACACATTTCTAACCCAGACCCTATGAACAAAAGTTAGGCATCCTGTCCGGTGGACCCCAGACAGAGGCAGATTGTATAACAATAGCAGGAGGCTACTGCAGGACAGAGCACATTCACATTAAGGGAAGGCATCTGTGGTCAGCACTGGTACTATGCTACGGTCCTTCATAACAACGGCCACGGCCTACTCTGGGAGGGAAATGGCCACAAACACTATGGATGACCACAAGGCCTTCTTCAGTTATGTTACACATATGGACCACATGCCTCACATATGCTCTGTGTTAATACACACCTACTTAACATTCACCAAACACACGGATATTGGCAACTGTCTTGCAGACAGGTTCGGTGCACGTATCCCCCCTCCTTCTCCCCCACCAGTTGAAATATTTATCACAGCTGTATGTAACCTCCCTATCATCTCACATGTCCAGGTGAGGGCCGCCCTCAGCAGAGCAGAACACACAGCATCACTGTGACCTCATGGTATCCCTGGATGTGTGCTACCTGCACTCCGAGAGGACATGCAACCGCATATAACACTGATAATTTATCTTGGCCGTACTACAGGATATGTACCTGGACAGTGGCATACAGTGACAGTGGTCCCACACCACTAAGGAGGCACCTCGACTGACCCTGGGAACTACCACATCATATGCATAACCGGCCTGGTCTGCTAAGCTATGAAATTATGCAGTATGGGATGCATATGCAGTGATATCGGGTACCTGCAGACACTTGTTCCCAGCCAGTGTGCCTTTGTGATGGGCTGATCCTGCCTTTTGAACCTGGCTGACCTTTCAAAGCAGTCACTACAGCCATTGCTGGGGCAACGCACAGACAACTGCTGCCAGGATCATGGCCTAAGACTGATTGACATGTAATGTATGGTCATCCCCTTTTGGTGGAACTACGTACACACAGCATATCACATGGACATACCTATAGATACAGACCTATGACACATTTGGAGGGTTCACAGTATGCACACTATTAACCTGCTACTTTGCATTACCTGTGTTTGTCGCAGCTGGTTGCATTACCACTGCTTCTGCTTGCTGCTGCTACTGTCACTGCTAACAACTTAGGGTCACAGAGTCACAGTGTATAATTTTTTTTTTTTTTTGTTCTCTCTCTCTCTCACTTTTCTCTCTCCCTCTGCCTGCTTCCAGACAATGCAATGAATGTATTGCATGTGTGTAGTGTTAGTACTGGATGCTTTTGTAGGTATCTGCATAGGTCCATGTGATGGCCTCTGCACCAATTGTAAGCCAGCATTTGCTAATTGCATACAGCCAGTTGTGTTCTGATTGCAGTTCTCACTGTGATTTCAGGTCAGTGCTATAAAAGGGTATGTGGGATAGGCGTTGCCCTTTCAGATTGTAAGGGCGGGGACCATGCTGGTATGCTGTGGACAGTGTTCTGTGAGTGTAAAGGTTAGTATCTCTCTCATGATTCAGGCTGTGTTGTAGATTCACATTTCTCCATTCCTCTCTCATGTTCCCTGTAGTGTGTATGCACAATGACTCCTACAACTATATATAGATATATATTTATATATATATATATGTACATATACATACATTTATATATGTACTTTAACTGACATTATTACCTACAAGCTACCAACTAGCATGGCTGTTTGTGTTCACACACTACTATTATGGGAATCCAGTAGTTTTGACAGTAATTCTACATGACATGCTTTGGGTACTACACATCCTATATTCCCTTTACATTCATCCCTACTATTACATGTTATATTTATTTTAGCACAATGTTCTTGTATAAGAGTCATGGCTTAGTGGTTGGTCATACAGACTAGTGTTTCCAAGGTCCTGGGTTCGGGACTGACAGTGGGATTTTATTTTGCTTTTGAACTGAGTACAGGACCTGTCAATCAAAGTGATTAAGGCACTTTTACGCAGTTGTAACCGGGTTAGCCCTGGTTTGCGCAGAACTCACACATGCGCACTGGCAGTTAGCTCGGCGCACACACGCGCACACCCGCTTACAACAGCTTAGTGCTTACTCTGGCGCACACCCGCGCTATTTTCTTTGAAAGAAATGAAAATGGGGAGACAGGAAAGTGGTGAAAAAGGGGTCACAAAGAGGGTAAGACAGTAGGGAAACAAGCTTGGGATTTGCAGGAGGGATGTAGGTAAGGCCCATAGCTGCCCATTTCTTCATCAGCAACAGCTGTGCATATGTATGTAATTTGGTGTGACATTTGAAACCTTCCACCCCTGAGAGAGGTGTCAGGACAACAATAATACTTGTTGTACAGCCAATTGTAATTGATAGATTCCATGTCCAGCAGAAATGTGTGCGGAATGGGCAGCTATGTATGGGGCGTAATTTTTTTGTGGGTACAGAGTGCCTTTTTTTTTTTTTCAGGTGAGAGTGGTATGTCAGGTGAAGGAAGTCGGTACAGCTGGGGAGGTAGGTTGGGTAGGTAAACAGACAAGACAAACAATACGCATACAGGGGCGGTGTATGACACATGTGGGGAGGTTACACAATTGACGGGGATGGAGGTTTGGATATCCAGAGCCCATGAGCCCACAGATGGCAACAGTGGAACTGATATCCCCACCCATAGGCAGTTGTCACTGTTCCTTCACTGCTCAAGACGGGGATGTGCTGGGGGCTGTGTATGCTGGGCAACAGGCATGCCCGTTAGTTGTGCCACCTGTGCCTCAAGCTGGCGTAGGGGCTCTAGAACAGAGTCCTGAATCTCCCTACGCACCACAGTCCGGATTCTACGGAGAGTGAATGGTGGTTCTCCTCTGGCCACACTTGCAGAGGGGGGGTGAGCCCCATCCCCTGCAGTGCTTCCACCCGCAGGTGGCACAGGGCCACCGGAGGAGGGTCCAGACTCCGCACCAGTGCCAGGTGCACTCGCCAGCTGAGGTGGGAGAGGTGGGTCAGCTGGAACCTGCCTTCCCTGTCGTCCTATGTTTTGCATTATGTCATGACAGTTTGGGTTAGTGACATATAATACCATTCACAATTAGTTGTAACAGCATGCATTGGTATTCCCATTAACCAAACACCCAGATATTCAAACCATTGAACAGCGTGCATAACACATGCATAATTTGAGCAGCAATACACAGTCCAACAACATGCACGGTTAATTGATGGCAACAGGCCATCAGGTTTGGATGTATGAACAGGGCAGATGCATCAACGGACATGCAAATATATATGACCCAACAGGACAAACGTCCAGGGGTGTTAATTGTGATTGCGCATACCATTTTCACGTGGAATGGGTTATATGTGGTTATAGGGTGGGGTGAAGAAAATAATATTAACAACTTCAAATACCAATACATATGCTGTACATTTCTAATAGCTACAAATATATACACACTACTGTTCTAACTACAGTTTCATATATGATAACTATTTCAACTTGGTGATAGGACTGTTACTGCAACATCAATATACATTTTATTGTTCTTCATACACATTCATATCTAGCTTTGTTCAGCTACATCATCCTGCTACATTTGCTTTATATAGCTGTAGACAAGTGTGGATGTTTGGTATATCAGACAATCATCCTATCTGCATATTGCGGACTGAGAGCAACATATCCAGATTTTGGGATACACATTCCAGATGCAGCAACACTTTGAACAGATTTCACTGTTTGGTTTTGATTCTCACATGCATTTCATTATATCTTGACTGCAGTATACTTTATTCAGGGGTTATTACTACTGTATTGCTGGATTCATGACACTTTCTCACACTCTCTCACTTGCTTTCATTTTACTATTCAGGATGGTACTTACTTCTAGGCTTTATTGACATGTTTTACCTGTAGTTATTACAATCCTTTCCAGCAGTCTCACTTCTGTCATGTTTCAGTATTTCAACAGGGATATATTTCACACATGTGATTTCATCATCTTCTGCAGCTATACTTTTCAGCCTGCTGCAGGTTGTGTACTATTTTCTTACAGGTGGGGCATTTTTATTTCAGAATTTATGTCAGACATTTTCATTTTTCGGTTTAACTTACAGGCCGAAACACACTTTTATAATCAAGCAATACTTGCAGACACTTTCACACTGTTACTTGCACATTTTATTCCTTAGTGACTACACTGCACTCTTTTGCTGACTGTCATACTTTCATATTTCTTTACAGTTACTGGTAGTGGATTACTGACCTGCCTGGTGGCGCAACCGCACCAGCCTATCGCCATAGGCTCTGCGGTTCGCAGAACGGACACCTGCAGCTGTAATATAAATGAAGTAATATTGGAATACACATCTCCATAATATCAGCTAGTTTAATTTCTTACATACATAATTAAATGTAACTTACTCAGTAGTGGGGCGTTGGGCATTTGCCAGGCCTCCTGGATCCAAAGGTTCAGTTGGTCCTGCTTGTGTCTCTTCAGATCCGCATGGTGGTGATGGTCCTGCTCACCAGTCCTTGGAATCCCTGTGGCACTGGTGAGATCATGAGTCAACCGGTCCCACGCCTCAGCCCTGTATGCTCCCCAGAGGACCTGGCCCTGCATGAGTTGGGCCTCATGATTGTGGACTAGGAGCCAGACCATGTACCTGGACTCCTCAATGCCCCACCTCTGTACTTGAAAGCAACTACCGTCTCCTACTCCTGTCATTCTGCATGCAGTTCAGTTCTACAATCGTTTATGCTGTGCATTCCCACCTATGGGGCTTATATAGTCCATTTTTCCTGCACATATCTGTGATTGGCCATTTTGGAATTGTATCAACTTCAGTAAACCTGCATTGTCATGCTCCAGTTTGTATTCATTCATATATATTAGCTATTATTGCATTTCTAGGTACTGCTATCATGGCTTAGTGGTTTGGTACCTTGACTATGGTGTATAGTATCCTGGGTTTGAGCCTGCCCACTGCTTTTTATTTTTCATGACTGTCTAGATATGCTGAGGGGTGTGTCTGTGTAAAGGCAGTTTTGATACGGCTTGCTCAACGTTGCCCGTCAGTTAGCTTGTTTGCGCGGTGTGCAGCTCCGCGCAAACGGGGTACGCTGGCACGCATATTATGCTCAGCTGAGCTAGGGGCGCTTAAATTCAGCGTGTTAAACCACTGCTCAGCTACAGGCACTCATTTTGCACTAGTTAAACCACTGCAAACGTACGGCAGATGCACTCACCCTGTTAAACTGTAGCTCAGCTATGGGCACATCTGGCATTTTTTATTCTTTTGTTACCTCACATTTCTTCATTATAAATGGGCTATTTCATTACATTTTACATAAAATGTGGTTTTATGTGTACATATTTGTCAGGGACTTGTTTTGTGCTTATTTTGCTAAAAATAAAAATTGACGTTGTGGGGGCTCAAACCATGAATGCCTGCTCTTGAGCTAACATCTCTACCGCTACACTATTGCTTCCTGGCTTACTTTGCATATTTAGTTCTTATATGCTTTCCCACTGACTGCTAACTGAAGCTGCACTATGGGCATGCCCGCGCAAACGAGCGCACTCACGGTTAAACTTTTTTACAATTTAAAAAAAATATGTAACATGTTTATTTATATGTTTTCTGTTCATAGTCTGTGGGGGCATGTGTTGTGTTGTGTTTATTCACATTTCCATGGACTCTGTCGTGGGTGTTTACTTTGGGCACTTTTCCTCTTCTGGGGGCATGCCCGCTTACAGGGCTCAGCCCATGGACACGCCCCCTACTGTCTTACACGGACTGTGTTAGCCTTAGGTGTGATTCAGCATGCTCTCATGAATATGCATAGCATGCTGACATCACTCCGTTTAACTGCAGCCTCCGTGTATGAGTTATAACTCTTACACGGAGGCTTCGTGAATCCTGCCCCCATCTTTGCAATAAGAAAAAAACTATAATCCTTGGGTTGATCCTTGTAACAGAGTTTATTCTTAAGGTTTGGTGATCTTTTATAGCCAAAAACTGGTTACTTAGGCAAGATGTTTTGTAACTGTGAAACATCATTCAGAATCTATTAGTATTTGCACTTAATTTGTTGTATGGAGTGTGTATTTTGATTATACGTAAGCATGCATGATGCTATTGTAGATGTTTGCATAGTTCGATTATTTGTATATACGTGAGAACTGGTATTAAGTAGTGGTTGAACTTGATTCTCATGCAGGCCAACAACTTCTTCCTTTGTTTTTTGTATATAGCTAAAATTGTAACCTGTATTAACAAAGTAATTCGATACAACATTAAGTTGTGTTTGCATTCTGGAATCCTCCATATTAAGCTTTGAAACCCTTTTCATGTGATTCTTAGCAATGTTCTTAAACACAAAGGGAGCGAGAATGCTTGTGTGATATAAATATGCGTTGCGCTTAGCTGTTTTTTATATAAAGTTGTTTGCAACTCATTATTAGGTCTACGTACTATGGTAACATATAGATAATTAACTAGATTAGAAGAAACTTCCTTTTTGAACTTAAGAAAATCTATAGTGTTATATATATATATATATATATATATATATATATATATATATATATATATATATAGAGTGCACTTACGCAAAGTTCAGTACAACAAACGGGTGTTGTACTGAACTTCCGTGCAGTACTCATGGACCTTAGGGTTAGGGCATGGGTCATAGTAAGGGGATAGCCCATAGGGCTATCCCCTTACCATGACCAGTGCCCTAACCCTAAGGTCTGTAATGACTGCAGCGCAGTGAAGAACATAGCAATGTCCTCCACTATGGTGCGATAGTCACAAACCTTAGGGTTAGGGCATGGGTTAGGGTAAGGGGATAGCTTTACTAACTATCCCCTTACCCTAACCCGTGCCCTAACCCTAATGTCCGTGACTAGCACACCATAGTGGAGGACCTATTTTGTTTTTTATGTCCTCCACTGTGCTGCTGTGTTTTCGGTGAAGTGCACTTATGCAAAAGTTCACTTTCATTAAAGTGAACTTTTGCAGAAGTGAGGCTTCCTACTACAAGTTTAAAGTAGTGAAATTTCGTTCCTGTAATAGGAATCCATATATATATATATATATATATATATATATATATATATAGATATAGATATATATACATTTTCAAAAGATTGTGTTCTACCTTGCCAGACTACAAAAAGATCATCAATGAATCTTTTATAGAACAAGAGCTAATCTCTGTAAGGGTTATTAGCTGATAATATATAGTTTCTCTCCAAAATATACATACAAATATTGGCATATGTATTTGGTACAGGCTTGCCCATCGCAATGCTGGTTTCTTGTTTATATAATTGTCTTTGGAAGAAAAAAACATTGTTAGTGAGGACTTTTAATAATAATTCACATAATAAATCAATATGCTCTTGTGAATAAATAGTAAACTCCCTTAGGAATTCAGCCACATATTATATCCCAATGTGATTTGGGATTACTGTGAAGCATGAATCAACGTCAGTTGTGGCAAATATGCATCCAATGAGATCTAGTTGTTTAAGTGTGGATAAACGATGCAAAAAAAAAAATCACTTGTGTCCTTGATAATTGTTCCAGTAAGCTCGCCCACTTTTAAGTTGTTCATCTAAAAATTTGGAAAGTGGTTCAGTGATCCAGGCCTTTGTGGACACAATTAGTCACATAGGTGGGGCTGAAGTAGATTTATGTAGTTGTGGAATACCACAGATGAAGGGAATGCATGGAGAAACTGTAGTAAGATACTTATGTAGCTACATTTCAATATGCTTATTGGCCAGTAAAGAAGCAAGATAACTGGACATTAGTTTAATAATTGTCATGCATTCTCTTCTATCAGTTCACCGGTATTCATTAGTCTCTAACATTTTTGCATAGCTTCACTGTAAAACATTGTATCTAAGACAACTGCACCTCCTTTGTCAGCTCCTTTGATAACAATATCTTTATTGTTCCTCAGAGAATCAATGCCTCCAGTTGTTCAGACGTAAGGTTATAGTAAGATTTTCTGTGCTTACTTTGATATAATTTATATATTTCATTTTCAACCATCTTTTCATAGGTTTGTATAATTACATTGTTTGTAGGAATAAACATGCTATTTGTCCAGTATTGACACCGTGAAGTCTTTGCTTCTGTGCCATAAATAACCTTGAGGTTTAAAGATCTAATGAAATATTTAATTTCAATTAGTGTTTCCGATATGTCATCATGTTCTGGTATAAAGGATAGTTCCCTGCTTAGTATAAAATGCTCATTGTCCATAAGCTCATAATTAAAAAGGTTGATTACAGTTCAGAACCAGTTACTTCTGTGTTTGACCCCGGGTTACAGGACCCTGGTGTACTTTCTTCCCCATGCCTTTCTTCCATAAGCTCTTGTTTCTCTGTCTCTTCAATGGTACTGGCAGAGGTTGTTCATGAAGCATGGGAAAATCCACCAACTTTAGGTCTCTAACTGAGTTTATATCCACCATTGATGGCCTTAGTCCATATTCTGATTAACAGCTGGTTGTAAAGAAGGTGTGCTGAAGACTTCTTTTTGCTGGCCAGAATTGCAATTTTGCTTCTTTGACCAGAAGAAAACATGACCTTTTTTTAAATCATTTGTATCATGAGCCAGTTTTCTTTTTTTTGTTTCAATCAACCAATGTTCAAAGATAGTCATGAGAGCAATGGCTTCATATAACAAAGTTGAATGTATATTTTCTTCAATATTTTGGATTAAATCTGCATATTGTGTCTCCATTTCTTTTTGTAAGTCAGTTTTGATTGGTTCGAAAAAAGCGTTCATTAATTCCATATAATGGAATGTACAGCTTAAGTTTATAAGTTTCCATATTCTGAGTAAATAAAATGTCCTTATATTATTCCTTATATTAAGCTGTTCTAAGGCTTTTCTTACTTGCTATATTTTTGCTCCTGACAAGCATAACACTATTTGATGTTCCTTAACTTCTGTGCAAATGTAGGCATCATTTCCTCTAATAACTGAATCTCCAATTACAAGAATATCTTTTCTGACCACATCTGAAGAATGTTCAACTTCTAATTTAGGGTGGGAGATTGGCACGGTAGTTAAAGTGTTCATCTTATAAGCACAAGGTGCAGGGTTTGGTTCTCACATGGAGTGATTGGCTGGGCTTGGAGTGGCCCATGGGGCAGTTGGTCTGGTACTAATTTATAAGGGTGGGAGGTTGACATAGTGGTTAAGATGTTAACCTTATAGGCACAAGGTGCAGGGTTTGATTCGCATATGGGGTAATTGGCTAGGCTTGAAATGGTCCACAAGAGCAGTTAGCCTAGTACTAATCTATGAACCTAAGTAATATCTGCTCTATCGATAGTTACAAAGAAATAATCTTCATCACTATTAATCTTATCAGTCTCACTGCTTTCATTGCATATTACATTTCTAAGCATACAGTTCTCATCCAGCTGGCTTTGTACATCCACAGCTTGAGCTACACTGTCAATATTTGTCTTGATTTTTTTTATTTTTTATTTATTTTACAGATTGTTTACCAGGATAGTCCAATGGGCTGAAGGAGCCCATTTTCAATGGAGTCCTGGAGAGAAAAGCTCCATCAAGGTCAAACAAGTGAAAAAGTAATTAGACAAACGCAGCAACAAAATGTTACAAAGTATAGAAAATTTGTATCATCACTTTATCATATTTTTCCTTCAGTCCTTCCATGTTCAGTTTTGATTTCTTCCTTTTCACCTGCCCCTTCCTTCTTCTGAAAAAACGCTGCTTTTTTCTGTAGAGTGAATGTTTTCTGATAGAAAATGTTATCATTCCCTGTAATCTGTGTATTACACAACAAAGTATGTCCTTTTTAGTGTGTATTATCATTACAGACATTTATCAGTTTATTTTTCTTTCTTGTTAATTGTTGTGAACTTCTTCCTTTCTTTCTTTTTTTATTTCCCACTACTGATCATTGGACAAACTGTATACTATCAGGTAATGTAGACAGAAGAAAAAAAATCAGTGAGAACAATAAGCATAAACTGAGGAAAAAATAGCCAGTTCATTCAAAAAAAAAGGGAAAACACTGTATAAACACTTAAGGAAAGAAAGAACAAAAGGAAGTGATGAAAGCTAAAAGATGCAGGTTAGTGGAAAAGGACAGGTTATGTTTTATTACCCATATACCTGTGAGTACTGAATTTGAAGACTGTTAGTTCATAGGTTGTTACCAGGCATAGTGTTGAGATCACTGAGAAACCTAGCCTGGCTTCCCAATCTTTTTGAATGAGGCCATAGTTTTAGAAGTTGTTATGTAAAGCCCTTACTATGACCCAGCTAAACCCAGATTTGATTAGCCCCTCGTGTGACTGATAGAGTGGCAGAAAGGGATGGATGTCACCATCTCTGGGAGGGAGGGTGGTCCTGTGGTCATCTCCTGCAATGATTTCTGGTGGAGGCTGGGGACATCATTCTGGGAGGTGTGGTCAAAAGGGGGAAAAGGTTTGAAATATGGCTGTGCTGCTGCAGAGGTGGGGAGATACACCACACTTCTCCACTGCATGCCCACTCTCTGTATGTAACCATGAGAATCCCCAAGAGGGGGGAAATGTGGAACAGGGGTGAGTCATAAGATACGAAAAAAGTATGGCTTGAAGTAAGATGAAAATCCTCTGGATGACCTTAAGATCCTTGCTGGCCCTGCATTATATTTGGGCATTTGATGGAGTGCTGGTAGACCCAGTGAAAGGCAAGGGACACTAGGACAGCTGTCAGAGTGGAAGAAAAGGAGAAAAAAGTACTCAAAAAAGAAGTTGTTATATATCTGTCCTAATATAGTGTTACAAGATCATGTATTGCATAATAGTTAATAACTGGCCTGATCAATAAGGTATATACAGTGCTAATAACTTACTGCAGTCTAATGAATATCTTTGAGTGTCTAATGTGTTGCAGTGTAGGTTTTGTTGACTTTGATTGCAATGCACTGATTAAAACTTAAATTCTTGAGCATGGTAATTCCTGTATCTGTGATTTCACTGTCCATGTTTAAAGGCTTACAGGTTCATAGGTGTTTACTAGGCTAACACCACAAGGTCCTTTTTAAGCCTAGCTATGCTTCCCATTATTTTTATAAATGTATGCCATTTACTTATTTTTGACTATACTATACACTGCACTAAAAAAGCAAAACCACAGACCAGGATCAAGGAATAATTCACAGCTTTTAGTGTATAAATCCTTTAATCGCCGCTTTCGTCAAAGGCTTCATCAGAAATATAACAAACTAAGACATTTCTACTTATATATCACAGTCAATTAAACAACTTACCTTCTTGCTATTTGTTATACTGTACACTGCCATTAATTTTATTATAAATGTATGCCTGTTCCTGTATTTGAAAATACTACATTTTACCGTTTAATTTGTACTGTAAAGGTATGTCTTTTTCCTATAGTTGACAATATGTTTATCAGCATTAAAAGTGAGATTTTTTAAAATTCTGTACAAGTTATTTTGTCCATCTTTTTTGTGTAGTATTTTGCATTCTTTCTAGAGGTTGTAATAGTTCCTTGTTTTCAGTCATATGATTGTTTTGCTATCTGTAGTTCCTTACTTATAGATATATCACATAAACAAGAAGTCGAACAAGGTCGATCTCTTCCGCTAGTATAGACAGATACTGAAAAAAAAATAAGGCTGAAAAATTAATACTTCTCAGCAGTATTTAAAGAGGAGGAGGAGAAGGGAGAGTTATACGGAGCTTTTAGAAAACAAGGTTAATCCCACTCCATTAACAGAAAGAATACTCATAAAGGAAGATAGATAATGCAATGAGGCCTGGTAAGATTCACTCAGGAATTCTTAGAGAATTTAACAGAAAAGGAGTATTGCCTCCTGCTTATCTGTTCAAAATTATGGGAGGATGGTACCTTTTCTGAAGATTAGGCAAGGGTAGATATAGTTACTCTTTATTAGAGTGAAAGCAGGACTGGAGACTGAAAACTACTGACCTGCTGATTTAAGGGGTAGACAAAATCATGGAATCAGTTCAGAAGGAGAGCATTTTGAAATGTCCAGAAACCACCGGGGCACTGAACTAAGACCAATGTGGCTTCTCATCAGGAAGGAAATGGCAGACAAATCTAGTAGAGTTTCTTTGGTGACACTTAAATGCTAACATGTATGATTTAAAATGCAACTTTATTTGCCACAAAGTTTACAGCTCCTAATACCAGCCAAAGCCTTGTATGGCCATGCCAGTAGTTTTGAACTTTGTGCCAGATAAAGCTTTAATTAAAACTAAGATGGATTTTTGACTGAATCACTCAGGTAATACACCAAAAAGACCTACTTAGATTTCAGCAAGATGTGTGACACAGTAGATTATTAGCAGCTTATCTACCAAAGTCCCACTTTTTGTTTCTTGGAACTATATAGGCCTGAATATAAGATGAGGGCTAAATTTATGGAACTCCATCCACTGTTTGATGTGGAGTGGGAGCTTGTTCCATATGTAGGGGATCCTTTGGGAGAGCTAGCAATCATTAAAAACACCCAAGAGGATGGTAGAAACCTCTGACACCACTGGAACCAAACATCACTGCTGCTAACAGTCAAAAATGAAGTGAACCACAATGAGAAAATGTAGCTGAAATCTTTAATAACAAATATCCACAGTAGTTGAACAGCCATGCTGTTTGGTTCCAGTGGTGTCAGTGGTTTGTACCATCCCCTTGGGTGTTTTATTTGGTTCCAATTTGTGTAGAGATATTTATCATGCCAACACATTCTGTTTATACTGCAGTGTTAGTTTAGTTTCTTAGACTGGGTAATAGAAATATTTCCAGTTTATCAGAAATGTGTGAGGTTAAGTAGGATTTGGTCCTTTGGAGTACTGTAGGCCAAGCAAAGGTTCATAGGTTGGTACTAGGCTATTGGCCCTAGGGACTATACAAGCCTAGCCATAACAATTCCCTGGCTATTTCTCTCCACAATATTTACTTCCCTGGACCCCTGTCTAGCAGGGCGATTGATGTGATCCATGGGGTGAATTTCCTATCTTCCATCCAATCGTCAAGGTTTCTTTTGAAGAGGGCCAAAGAGACGTTCTGCTTGACATGTATGGGCAGTCTATTCCAGAGTCTGGGGAGTCTCTGGGTCAGGAGCTTATCCCTCCAGCATGTTTTGTTCATTGTGATGACAAGGTTTAGATCCCTGGAGTGTGTGGCTCTGAGGGATTGAGATTTTTTAAGTGTAGCATGTCCAACAGCTCTGGGTCTGACATAGCCTTGTATGTTAAGCAGAGATCACCTCTGAGTAGATCATATGTGACAGAGTATAGCTGGAGTTTTTTAGATGGTCAGCATAGGGCATCTGCTTTAGGACTGTGATTCTTTTAGTGAGGTATTTTTGCGGCCTTTCCAGTTGTTGCAGATGTCTTGAGAGGTACATACCAAACAGGACATTGTATTCTATAATGGGTCTAATGAGGGATGAATACAGTGGGGCAATGACCTCCTTTTTTCTGGATGAAAAGCCCTTAGTGATGAGGTGTGCCACATAAAAGGATTTCCTGACTGTTGTGGCGATATGGTTATTAAAGTTGAGACCACTATTCACCTGTGTCCCTAAGTCTCTTATCACACTTTTGGTGTTTAGTGTACTGCCACCTATGTGGTAATTCACGAGTACATGTTTTTTTCCCAAATGGGATAACTATACATTTCTTGGCATTGAGCTTGAGGTCACTGCCTATAGGAGATTGAGTTAAGTGACAAGGTTCTTGGTCAGTCTGTGTAACTTAAAGTGTTCATACTTGATATTTTCTTGGAGAAGAAGCGTTGTAGTTGTTTAGCTGTGGTACATACCAAAGTAGGTATTGTATTATGTTATGTAAAAGGTTAGGGATGAGGAGTGGGGAACAGTAACTTCCTTGAATCTAGAAGATACACTTTTAGTAATTAGTTGGCCCAGGTAGAATGATTTTCTAACAATGGTTGATACATAGTAGTCAAATGTTAGTGTATAACCCATGAATGTGCCCAGATCTCCAATAAGAGTGTGAAAAACTGTGGGGCTGCAAGCCCAGCTAGATAGAATTTTGTAAATAATTCCATGTCATTGTAAATATTACTATGATCCACAGGCTAGTTTCACAGATGTAAGTAAACTGTGTTATGTTCTGAGCTTCTAAAATGTAACCATAGTGCACCCTGCTAGAAGAAAGTTGATAAGCAAAGGATTTTACAGCTGTGTTTGATCTCACGCTCAGAGACAGGATGTCTGCAGCTAGAAATTCTATGTATTGTTTTAAGACAGAGATAATTACTAGACTTCACGTGTAATGTATCTTTTATTGCTGTGAATTCCTGGCAGGTGCAGATTGCAAAAAGAAATGTTAAATTTTAAGTTCTGTGAGCCTGGGAACTTAAGTAGAGGTAACAAGAATGATATAATCTAAAATGACTCAGCGGTAATGTGTATTATCAATTTATGGGCTATCTCAGAAAGTAAGGAGAGCATTTTGCATTTGTCTTCAGATCTGACAACAACTCACCAGCACTTGCTTTGTTCTGTAAGTAGGATCTTAGATCTTAGTATTTCTCTTAGAGATAGATAGAAATAGCAAGATTAGCTTGGCTGTTTTCTATATTTATGTCAGACTATCCTACAATGTTGCTTTAAAGCTTTCCCTGTGATTTCTGAACTCTATTGTCACTGTGTTGAATCAATGAGTATTGGCTTGTGTTTTTATTATTTATTATTAAATATATTTAAACCTCTTAACTGTGTCTGTTTTTTGTAGAGATAATTTAAGCTCTTAGAGTACTTGCATGTATTTGGTGATACTGTATAAGCCACTCCTCAATAGACTTCAAGTCTCAGTCACACTTATCAATTGGATAATAATAACATTGCACAGTAGAATTGGACACCCTTCGGTAAGGGCCTTTATAGTAGCTGATAGTAGTGGTTGGTGGCAGTCGGTAGTACCATATAGTTTGGGCAGAAGGGGGCATAGCTGGAGAACCTGTGCCAGCCTTCCTCAGGAGTGTCTCTGTGTTTGTATATAACTCAAATCTCAAAGTGTGTGTGTCAGCTACTTGGGCAGGGACACAAAGCACTGGTTGGACAGAGAGTGTGCTGGAGGTTTTGGGTTGACCACTTGGCTGAGATCTATAGCTGTGGCAGTGGGGAGTCTTATTGGGGATCTGGAGAGAAAGGTAGAAACTAGCCCTAGAATTACTGTGATCTCTGTGTGCTATTAACGGAATTGTACTTTACTGTGTGTGTACTTGTTATCCTCCCAATGTGGACGCCCCTCACTGGTGATGAGTGGTGAGGATTGAGGCTCCATGATTACTGTGCTAATGCAGGGGCATCACAAAAACTATAAACTTGGAGGGGTAAAAACAAAATGATCACAGCCTCAAAAACACCAGCAACCATGCCAAGCCTTGGAAGAAGTCCGTTTATTCACCGACTAAGCGCTTTCACCAATTCAATGGCTTCATCAGAGTCAGTGTTAAAAACAAGTAACACACATTTTATATCTTCAGTCAAAATGACATCACCCAATCATTCAATAAATTGATTAAGTACAATTAGACTAAATACCATGCTCACTGTTCTCCTAAAATCCAACACTTTGTGTATCACATTTTAAAACAAATATAATTAAACTAAAATACATTTATATATACAATATATTACATTGGTTTGGAACTGGTGAACTACAACCAAAAAATGTATATCCATATATATAATTATAAATGTAAACCAATTGATGAATAAAAGATTTTTTCACTTCAGTACATATCCAACAGCTTGTTATATGATACTGGCCTTGAGTTTCAAAACAGGCTTCAAAGAAATATAATCATTAATACCAGGGTACCTAGTGGCATTAAGTCTCAACTGCCACTTCGTCTCTAGTAAGGCAACCCTGTTACTAGTATCCCCTCCTTGCTCCAACAATACCCTGTCTATAATGAAAAATAAAAATTTCTTAAAATCCTTACAATTCCCACTGTGAGTGTAAAGTGCATTGTGTGAGTCCTTGTTCTTAATTGCTCTCACATGTTCAACAATTCTTTCACGTAGTCTACGAGTTGTCATGCCAATGTAGAAAGCTTCGCAGGTTGAGCATGAGGCCACATAGACCAAGTTCTTGGTATTACAATTACATTTCCCCGGGCATGGTAAAGTATGCCCCCACCCCTTCACACACACATATGACCCTTCCGCTATATACCTGCAGTATCTACAATAACCACATTTGGACATCCTAGATACCCTATTCTTAACCTCACACTCCATAATACTTTTGAGGTTGTCACCTTTGCTGTAAACAATCCTAGGGTAAGTTCCCAGTGTCACCTTAGTGGTGTCACTTAAACAATATTCCCACATCCTACGTAACACTTTCACAATGTCCTCACTTCTCTCGTTAAATTTCAAAACAAAGCATGCTCCAATTGTGTTTATTCTTTTAGGCTCCTCATGGTTCTTTTCCAACTCATTCAGTCCTAACAAAATTGGTGAATACAGTGAACTTCTTTGTTTAAATATTTCTCTTTTTAACTTGGAGGGGTATCTTTTATGTGGTATGCTGTCTACATTGTCCTTAGCCCATAGTCATGACACCAGGTGCTAGCATGACTTAAACTTTCTTGCAGGATATGAATATCAGTTTGGTATAAGTATGACAGAAAATGACAGTACAAGGTTTGCAGTTATCAGCAAATTTAGTCAGCCATAGAACCTTGATCTATGCTACAGAGAAGGACACCCAATATTCAGCTGTTTGAGACACCATTAGTGATGATTCATTTACAGGAAAGTGTGCATCAGTCCTCACAGTGTTAGTTCTGTGACTGAACCACTCTTTTATCCGATGAGTAACAAAATGGTTGTCATTCAGGTAGATGAGCTTTTCAATGATACTAGAGTACAGAATAGTGTCAAATGCCTTAGCTAGAGCTAGGGAGAGAGTGTAAATTGATTGGTTGTTATACCAGGCAAGTCCCACCGTGCTCAATAAACAGGATATACCCTTTACAAAGCCTGATTAATGTGGATTAAAGGATTGCAGACTAACTCTTTGTTTATAACTTCCATTATAATATACTCAGTGACGTTACAAATAGTATTGGCTAGACTAAGTGGTCTATTGTTCTTAGGCTCAGTGGTAAGGTCACCCTTGTATAGGGTTACCACATTGGCTGTTTCCCAAGCTTTGAGCATGTATCCAGAGCAGACACTAAGACTTAATAGTTTTAGAAGGTAACTGGTAAGGCTAGATTTAGTGATGGCTAAGAAACAGCATGGTAAGTTGTCAGGCTCCATAGAATTAGTATGTTTAGTCTTGGAGAGAATGTATAGGATCAGTTCAGAAGTGCTTATGGGGGAGGCAGGAACTGTTGAGTAGACGGGAATGCAGGAGGGTGGAGACTAGGGAGAAGTTGGATCTAAACTTTCCACAAGTATGTTAGTGCTGCCCTCTGGGTCAGAGTAGGCTCTGCTATTTGAGGTCAGTTCCATGCAATATTGGGTATTATTTATGAGACTCCTATTATAACTGAAGTCTTACAGATCTCTTTAGAAAAGGTGGTGATATTCAGTTCATACGTGAGTTTATAACATTTCAGCTTATGTCTGAGCTGTCTATAGACCTGTTTACACTCAGTTGATGAGAGGATTTTAACTTATTACTAATTGAGAAAATTTCTTTTTCTTTTATTGTACAGTTTTTTTGATTCTAGGGGTTTCAGTCTTTGGGGATAGTTTTAAATTTATCAAATATATGACAAACAAAAATAGATGCTTCAACTCAGGAATTAAGATGTGAGCAAAAGTGAATGGTATGAACAGCCATTTTTGTTGTAAGACACTGAAGGGGGAGGGAGAACTTTTAAGTGCCATTAAGTCACCCAAAAACTGCTAGAGGTTTGGCCATAGAGAAATTCCATTAGGCTATGATGGTATCATATGCTGGTTTCTTAAGGATAATGTGGGAGCATGATAGTCTGATAAAAACATGGAGGGGACACTTCAGGTATGGAGCTGCCAGGGACTATATTTTTAAGAATGAGGCCAAGGAGATTCAAACCTCTTGTTGGTGAAGGCATGACTTGTTTAAGAAAGCTGGCATTAATAAAATTTAAGAAATCACTGTGCATATTTTTTGTTGGTTGTATACCTTTTCTATTTAATGGATGGGTAGTTATAGTCACCTAGGCTGATTATATTATGTTCAGTATGTAGAGACTGTAGCTAGTTGAAATAAGTGTCATGGTCAGTGGGAGACACAGAAGGGATTTTACAGTTGGCAATATTATGATAAACATTACTTGTTTAGAGATACTAGAATGTCCATAAGTTTGATGTTCTTGTCATGCAGAAATTTACAATTGGCAATATTATGATAAACATTACTTGTTTAGAGATACTTGAATATCCATATGTTTGAAGTTCTTCTCATGCAGAAATTGCCATGAGATGATGGGATTGTGAATGAAGATGATAGTGGGATTACAGATGAACAGCTATATACCCCTTCCATTGCCAGGGAGTCCAAAAAATGATAGGCACTAACTTCTGGTAAAGAGTAAATATTCCCATTACACTGAGCCACATTTTTGTAAATATACAAATGTGAATGTGCTCAAGGATCAGGAAGGTCTCATGGTCGGACATTTTCTTAAGACTCCTAGAAGTGAGCAGTTCCAAATTGATATAGGTCTGATTAAAATGTATTCATTTGGAAAATCTAGAAGAATGATTTTACTTATGAATGACTCTATGGTGGTAGAAAATATCCTAGCCAATATGCAACAGCCATTTTGGGAGAGGTACAGGCCATTTCTGACAAAGCATCTAGAATTGTCAACCATCACTTCCCATGATGACACTGCATCTTCCCACAAATACACCAATTACTGAGCCAATAATTAAAGTAAATATTTTTGTTTGAAGGCAAGATACTGCAAAAGAGTAGATTCTTTCCATCCTTGGTCACAGACACCAAGAGCTCATCTGTAGCTCTCTTCATCTTCCCCAGGGTTGAGCTTGTAAGCTGGCTGGCTGTTATATCCTTGACAGGATGTAACCATACCTCTCAACCTGGAAATAACAAAAATCTGGACAAATGACCATGAAAAATAGATACAAATATGCATGATAATTAGCATACAATTTGCATACATAATTATGTAACCCTGCCCATTCCAATGGAATTGTGGGATACCAACTTTTAAATGCAAACTGAAGAACAGACAACCAAAATATAATCATTAAACACAAAATAAGCAGCAGAACAATAGTTCTTTATTTATATTAATATTTGAACTTATGCAAAACTAAAATACAATTTTCTTTTATAAAAAAAAATTAACCGAGGCTACACTTCAGCCTTCTTCATTAAATAACACAAAATATAAACTTGAACAAAACTGTTTTATTTATATTATTAACATCTGAACTTGTATAAAACTAAAATACAACTCTCTTATACAAAATAAAATGAATGTGTACTAGCCTAATACTACACATACAAAATAAAACAAATTATTTCTAACAAGTACTACACTGGTACAAAATTTAAATAAATAAAAATTAAATAAGGTCTGGCTTCTAAACTGGTATAAAATAAAACTGAAATAAATACAAATTAAATTTTTTACCTGTTAATTGACTAACTACTGAACTAATGCAAAATAAACTCAGTCACAGCTCACAGAGTTAAAATGAAACAAAAATGGCAACCAGATAAAATAACCAATTATGTTTAAATACCCAGTCACAGATGATGGATTACTTCCTCTTGCTCTTCACCTTCTTCAGTGATGGCCTCTGGCTCTGGGTCTGGCAGTGCTGCCTGGAGGACATTGATTATCTTGCGAATATTTACTACTACTAATAATGCAGAGATGTATGACTGACAGAACACCTAACCTTTTCCATCTTTAGGTGTCTCTGCTTCTGATTGCTCTGCATGGGTGATTACCGGGTCCATGGTTGCACTGCTTGTGGGTGGTACTGCTTCTACTGCAGATACAGCTTGGAATGAAGACATTCTTTTTCCATTGACTTGATCTATTTGTAAAATGAAAGAAAAAAGTACATAACCCCCTCTAAGTATGACAACAGAAATGCTGAAAGCCACATTATATTACTAACAGATATTACTGTTACTGAGAAGTGCGATCAGGTCTCAATGTCTCACCTTTTTCACCTTCAGCCATCTCTGCTTGTCCAAGTTGACCCCTAGACTGTTTGGGGGTTGTCATGGTTTTTCTTACAACAGTTGTTGACTCTTGTGCTGCAGGTGCAGTTGTTGCAGGTGTGACAGAAGTAATTTGTGAACTCCTATAAAATCAAAACATGGTATCATACAGCAACCGGTCAGTGTAAGACAAAGAGACATGAAACAGTTTAGGTGAGCTAGCTGGCTTGGAGGGGTATGGTGAATAATTACATTACAGAATCTGAGGTTTTTGGCACTTTTACTCTTCAATCAAGTTCATTAAATAGTCACTCAGATAAGCACAGCAATGAAGTCCACACACATACACCCACCCATATTACAGCATGTACATGAAAGCTTTATAATTCATATGTTCTTCATAACTGAGAAAGACAGCTGTATATGTTTGATAGGCACGGTACCCAGTGAACAAAACCACAGTAGCAAGTGAATCTTTTAACTGTTGCTTTCCAGATCTTTAGCAGACCTGTACAGTGTATAACATGCTTCCCAAGATAAAAGACTTGTATTGTCAAAGCTCAGCCTCTGTGAACCCTTCTTCCCATATGCTATTACATATGGGATCTGTAAACCTGTCACAAAATTCTCTGTAGTTATCTAACACCTTCATCCAATTTTAAAGCATAGAGTAGAGGAGGGAGCCAAGACTAACTGTAGCAGCACAGCACAGGTCTGTTTATGACCCAGGCCTGCCATCATTCCCCACCCCTCCTCCAGCTACCCTGCACAGATAACTCTCTCTGTAATTGCACGCCACCACAAACCACAGATTAGAGGCTATCAGCTGGTGAATTGCTTTCAGGAACAAAACCAAGTGCAGACAGCATATCTCTCAATCTGTCAGCACAACAGTCAGCAGTTAGTGATAAAGCCAAAAATTTAAGGGTGGGGTGTGTGGAGGCCAGAAGCCAAGGAGATAGATTAGTTTAGTAAATATAGCCTTTATGAAGTTGGTACAATAATACACTTTGCATTATAATACATTTTCTGAAGCATATGAAGTCTGAGCCTGACACTAAAAGCACCTGTCATTACATTGCTGACTGACTTAGTGCAGTCCTCAATCTGCCAACAAATGTACATTTCACCAGACAAAGCAGCTTAGGACTATTAACTATATACTTCTAGGACAGCAAGCCCTATGGCCTACATTGGGTAAAAGTGCACAATACAGACACAAGCTGACAGTACACAGTATCGTAAACAGGTGCTATATTATATTAATAGCAACCACAGTATAAGCATACTATGAGTAAAATATGAAACAATTACTACCAGCTTATTAACAATTTCATCTACAAAGCTCACTGGATGGTTAAAATCTTTACTTTACACTTGCAAAAAAGTTCTTTTGATAACTTAATATTATTAATATACTTTCCTTCCTGTGCTTGATCCTGACTACCATAAGTCCTTCTGGTGATGTACAATAGATGTGTATACCTTGTTTTTTTATAATTTACTTCTGCCATACCTCTTAACTGCTGTAAAGCAGTATACTCAGTCCTGACCCCCCTTCACTACCAGCTAGACAAAGGCCATGAAACCAAAACTTAATATCCAAATCACAAGGAAACAATCCAGAAGGGATCCAAGTCTTGCTTCCTAGTGGACACCTCAACTTAATACCTGAATATTTAGTGCTATTACTCTAATGCAGTATACTCAATCCTGACTCCACTTTGCTATTATCCAGACAGAGGCCAGGGAACCAAAATGTAATATCCAAATCACAAGGAAACAATCCAGAAGAGATCCAAGTTTTGCTTCCTAGTGGACACCTCAATTTAATGCCTGAATATTTAGTGCTATTACTCTAATGTGTTTTATAAAACATGTTAGTTTAATATTGTCTTAGAATATTTTATATATCTAACCCAACTGTTCCTAGTACATCATCACTCCCTCATCTAGTTCTTCATACTCTTTTGGTATCCTTTATCTCAACCTGAATCCTATAATGCCTTTCTGGTTTCTGTCCTTTATTTCTTCCATCTTCTTTTGCCCTACATTTGCCACTATCTTCTCAGCCTACTCCTCCCCTACACATTTCCTGTCTGCCTGTGCTGGTATTTCAATTCAAAACACAACTGATTACTGAGTGCTCTTAGCCATCTCCTCCCCCCCACCTTTCTTGTCTCTCCTGGTATTTCATCTCAAAACTACTACCTGATTTCTGATTATTCTCAACTTACTACTCCCCCTCCCCCTTTCCTATCTGTTCTGTTATCATAATTCAGAACACTTTCCTGATTGCTGATTTTTTTTCTGAAATAATCTTCACTTTACCTGGGCTAGACCCTATGACATATCCGTCCCTAACTATTCACTTGTTTTTCATTTTACTTTTTTCCTGAGCTAGGATTCTTATTCCATTCCTTTTCTCCCATCATGCTTTGTGTCATTTAAAGTTGTACTCTTAGCGTCCTTTCCTTCCCATGCTTGATCCTGACCCCCATAAGTTCTTCTGGTGATGTATGATAGCTGTATACACCCTGCATTTTTATAATTTACTTCAGCCATACATGTTAACTGCTGTAAATAAGTTCTTCAGTTTAGATGTCATTACTACTGTGTACCTGCTTAGCCAAATGCTGCCGTCAGCCTTTGAATGAGTACTGTATTGGTTATGTTTGTTGTTCACCTGTTTTATGCTAGTCCCACATTTGTTGCATGGTTTTCTGCTTTCAAATCTATATAATTACATTCTAGCACACTGTTTACAAACTACTGCTGTAGGTTTATTATTGATGTAGTGACGTGAACATTAGTGTCAACCCTTGTTGATGGTAAACATTTCATGCAGCCTGTGTGATTAAATTCTCTATAGCTACATTTTTCAGCCATCAAGACACAACAAGCTTTTTATTATTTGATGTGTAGCTCCCTAACGCTGTCTCAATTTTACGTTACATAATTATGTGCCTCCACTTGTTCTAGCAGAGCTCTCATTGGACCCTGGTGCTTATCATTTGATATTTCTAGTATATGCCTTAAACAATTCATAAGCATGAGTGTGTTCTTCCAATATCAGTTAATTAACGACATCATAACTAACATTAGATAACTAATGCTATCATAACCATACTAGCTATTCTTTACTTAAATGATTGCTGTTGTTATATCCTTTGTCAGTGCTACTCATGCAACCTTGTAGTTGATTACCGCATTTCTAGCAGACCGCTCTTCTGTTAGCCTTTTTAGTAGTACAAAATCCTGCATAGACTACTGGTCAAAATCTATTCAGGTCTGTCTGCTTTTAAAATAACCTTGCCAGTTTGCCCTTGCATGAATATTCTTAATACACTGACTATTGCAAATATTGTACATTTATTGTAATTTATAGCTGCCCAATTTGGTGATTAACAGTGAAATTGCTGTGTTGTATGTCTAGATGGGCTTTTGTCAAGATTCTAATCTATGATACTGGCTTATTATATAGCGTTGTTTCATTTCTCACAGCATTAGTTCATGAAATGCTACTTGTTGTGTATTACACTTTAGCTTTTATACATCGTCTTTTTATATAGAGTTTTTCCTCATTTTTCCAGGCATTTTTTCATGAAACTATAATCACTGTGTAATAAGCTTTAGGATTATACATGGTATTTTTATTTTTATTCTGTACTGAAATTAGTTTCTATTGCTTGTTGTCCTGTCTATATATCATCAGCTACCTGCTCTTAGGGCAGGAATTGACTGTGTGCCAATATTGTGCTTTACTATTTACATAGTTGCTCTTACCTGTTAGTTGTGCTAATATTTTATTGCCGAGTATTGCATTACTACTTCCTGTTTTTTTCTCTGTGCTTTTCTCTTTCATATACCTCACTATCCTTTATCCTCATATGTCTCCTTTCCTTTGAAAAGTCTTTGTTTTCCCCATTATTTCTCTTCACTCTTTCTACCCCCAAATCTCCTGCTATTAGTTCCATCTAACCTTGTTCCTTCTCTTACCCTTTCTCTCTGGGCAGTATATTCAATCCTGACCCCCCTTCACTGCCATCCAGACAGAGGTCAGGGAACCAAAATGTAATATCCAAATCACAAGGAAACAATCCAGGAGGGATCCAAGTCTTGCTTCCTAGCAGGCACCTCAACTTAATACCTGGATATTTAGTGCTATTACTCTAATGCATTTTATAAAACATGTTAGTTTAATATTGTATTTTATATCTCTAACCAAACTGTTCCTTGTACATCATCACTCCCTCATCTAGTTCTTCATACTCTTTTGCTATCCTTTATCTCATCCTGAATCCGATCCTGACTTTCTGGTTTTTGTCCTTTCTTTCTACCATCTTCTTTTGCCCTACATTTGCCACTATCTTCTCAGCCTACTCCTCTCCTACACATTTCCTGTCTGTCTGTCCTGGTATTTCAATTTAAAACCCTTAACTGATTTCTGAGTTTTCTTAGCCTACTCCTCCCCTCCATCTTTCCTGTCTCTCCTGATATTTCATCTCAGAACTACTACCTGGTTTCTGATTATTCTCAACTTACTACTCCCACTCCACCTTTCCTGTCTGTTCTGTTATCTTAACTGAAAACTCTTTGCTGATTTCTGATTGTTTTTTCTGAACTAGTCTTCACTTTACCTGGGCCAGGCCACTGTAATTGGCCTCCCTTCAGTCCCCTACCCTACCCTCATTCCCACCCACCCCTAGGCTCCTGACCTTTATATCTAACTAGCCACGCCCAAAGCCTCATTCTCATTTCCACATCACTTCCTGTAAACCACAGCCTATCAAACTCTCTTTGACTTACACCATTTATATACACTTTGTATAATCTCTTCATTCTAAGACCTCCAATACAATATATTCACTTCTTTCACGCCCTAGAACAATATCTGACAGATAAAAACTCTTACTCCTGTAAAGATTTCTAACAACAATTCACTTCAGTACACCATTCTTCTATAATGAACAAATCATTGCCCCTAACCTTTATTTTAATATTAAGACTTACTATTACAACTCAGTTAACCTCCTACCTTCATTTTCATAGCACAAGCTTTGAATAAAAATCCCCAGCATCTCCAACCCATATGCAAGAGAAACCAACCTTACTGTCAATATCACCTTCTATCTATAACATCTCTAACCTTGACCTAGCCACATGTAAGGAACCCCAACATCAACTGCACAACCATATTTCTTCAAAATATAACACATTTATAGTCAAATACCTAAAAAATCATCCAAATAGCATCAAGAATTACACTTGGAGGAGATGTGCACCCAAATCCTGCCCCTACAGTCTTCACAAATATATCACAAACTCTTCCAGGATATCCACTGACCTACTCATATTCAACATCAACATAAGAAGTCTACTGAGCAAAATACCAGAACTACATGCTACCCTGCCCCTCTACTCCCCTGATATAGTCATTCTCACTGAAACCTGGCTAAAACCACATATTAATAAGAATGAATTTGGTCCTCCAGGTTACAATTTGCTTAGACAAGACAGGGCATCTAAAAGAGGTGGTGGAATAGCGCTCCTCTTCAAAAATAATCTGACCACTGAAATGTTATGCAGCAACCCACCCAACTTTAATAATGCAGAAACTATTTCCACCAAACTAAAAATTAATTCCAAAAAACACATATATTTATTTGATACATACATTCCTCCTGGTAACAGCATTAATACTTTAGAATACATATTTGACTGGGCATCCCAAAATCTGCCTCAAGAAACAATCATACTAGGTGATGAAATATTGACTGGTCCTCTTGTGACTCACTCCACCCCACTAACTACATTAATCTACATGGCTTCACTCAATTAATCACTATCACAGCATGTGTTGATAAAACATCAAAAAGGAAGTCCATCCTAGTTGGATACTCACCAAGAGACCACACAAATCCTACCTCTCAGGCTCCCTTTGAGATACTCTCAGTGATCACCTACCCACTTATGTAATTAGATGCCAATTAAATCCATTAAAATCCCCCAACCTCCAACAAATCCGATATACAAAGAATTTCAAAACCTAAGAGTTTATGTCTGCACTTAAACAATGCAACTGGAAACCTCTATCATTTCTTCCCCTCGATAGTGCTGTAGAACACTTCAAGCAACACTTTCCTTAACATTCTAAATCACCTAGCTCCTACCAAAATTGTAAAAACTAAATCCAGCCATGCCCCTTGGCTGACCAGAGATACTTGTCTACTTCTTAAGCAAAGAGACAAAGCTTGGGACATATGGCAACAAAATAAAACTCAAAGTAATAGGCAGGCATATCAGGAGGTGTGAAATAAAGCTAAAAAAGAAATTGTGACAGATAAAAGGAACCACTATATAGAAATTCAATCCAAACAAAAGACTAATCCACAAAAATTTTGGACCACCATTAATAAAATCATACAGCCAAGTAAGACCAGTATTTCATCCCTAACATCAACACCTCCTCCAATAATATTGCCACCCAATTCAATGAATGCTTCACCAAATCCATCCTTTCCATCACCAATAATAATTCTTCCACTTCATGTTCAAACCTATCTGCAGTATCGGTAAAACAAAACTGCTTCTCCTTACAACCTGCCCCAACTAGCACTATATATAAATATCTGATTAGACTTAAACCCACAACCCTGGTCACTGATAAATTCCCTGCACAATACCTAAAAAACTGCAGCCAAAGCCATCTCCTACCCATTATCTATACCTATTAATCACTCCATATCAGAACAGCTAGTTCCTTCTTTGTGGAATATTTCATGTATTATACCTCTGCATAAAGGAGGTAACTCTGTGGATTTTGCAAACTATCATCCAATTGCCATTCTATCCTCTTATTGAAAATCCTTGAAAAATGTATACACTGTCAAATAATACACTATCTCCTCACCAGTAATCTCCTATCCCACACCCAACATGGTTTCTGCCCCAGCCACAGTACTACCACAGCCCTTATTAGCTTTACCAACACCGTAAATCAACACCAAAATAATGGTAACCTTGTATCCACAGTGTTCCTAAATCTTTCCAAAGCCTTCGATACTGTCTCTCATCCCAGGCTTCTACATGCGCTCTTTAATCTTAATCTAAGCTACTCAACTCTTACCTGGTTTCAAGACTATCTAATCTCCAACAAGCAGTAAGATAGCTGAATACTTTTTCTCCCCTCCTACCTGTCACTCTGGGCATTTCCCAAGGAACCATCCTTAGACCTCTTCTTTTCAGCATATTCATCAATTAACTCCATAAAGCTACACAACATGACCAGCACCCCATGGTAGTCTGTGAGATATGTGATATACAAAATTATGCACTGCATCAAAAGTCACTAATGGGTAAACTGAAATTAAAATCAGCAGAAGGTACAAATGCAGCTCCATAAAATGAGTCACTAATGGGTAAATTGAATTTACAATCATCAGAAGGCACAAATACAACTTCATAGAATTAATTATTTAGTTATACAACTGCAGATATTGTAGCAAGAAATGTGGACACAGCCACAAATAATGGTGGCCAGGGACCAAACGAAGGCACAGAAATAGTGATACTGTTTACAATACTGCACTTTCAAACTTAGACTGTTGACAGAATAACAGATTTTGCATAGCATGAATTTTCTGAAGGATAAACTCTGAAAATCAAATGTAATGTCTGACTACCTGCCATTATTTTCTGACTTCAGTCCTCAAAGATCTGCCACTCCCACTGCCAGTGATTTGCGTGTATTCTCAATTTAAGGGCTATCTTAGTAAGTAAGGAGAGCATTTTGTATTTGTCTTCTGATCTGACAACAACTCACCAGCACTGTAGGTAGGATCTTAGATCTTAGTATTTCTCTTAGAGATAGATAGAAATAGCAAGATTAGTCTGGCTGTTTTCTATATTTATGTCAGACTATCCTACAATGTTGCTTTAAAGTATTTTGTGTGATTTCTGAACTCTCTATTGTCATTGTGTTGAATCAATGAGTATTGTCTTGTGTTTTTATTTTTTATTATTAAATGTATTTAAACCTCTTAACTGTGTCTGTTTTGTGTAGAGATAATTTAAGCTCTTAGAGTACTTGCATGCATTTGGTGATACTGTATAAGCCACTCCTAAATAGCCTTCAAGTCTCAGTCACACTTACCAGTTGGATAATAATAACATTGCACAGTAGAATTGGACACCCTTTCGCAAGGGCCGTTATAGTAGCTGACAGTAGTGGTTGGTAGCAGTCGGTACTACCATATAGTCTGGGCAGAAGGGGCATAGCTGGAGAGCCTGTGCCAACCTTCTCCAGGTGTGTCTGTGTGTTTATGTATATAACTCAAATCTCAAAGTGTGTGTGTGTGTGTGTGTGTGTGTGTGTGTGTGTGTGTGTGTGTGTGTGTGTGTGTGTGTGTGCGTGTGTGTATGTGTGTGAGCTACTTGGGCAGGGTCACAAAGCCCTGATTGGACAGAGATGGTGCTGGAGGTTTTGGGTTGACCACTTTGCTGAGATCTGAACCCCATAGCTGTGGCAGTGGGGAGTCTTATTGGGGATCTGGAGAGATAGGGAGAAACCAGCCTCAGACAGACTGTGATCTGTGTGTGCTGTTAATGGAAATTGTATTTTACTATGTGTGTACTTGTTATCCAGCCAAAGTGGATGCCTCTCACTGGTGATGAGTGGTGAGGATTGAGGCTCCTTGATTACTGTGCTAGTGCACGGGCATCACAAAGAGTATAAAATTTGAGAGGTATCCTTTATGTGGTAGGCTGTCTACATTGTCCTTGAGCCATAGTCATAGTAGCAGGCGCTAGGATGATTTGAACCTTCTTGCAGGATATGAGTATCAGTTTGATATAAGTATGACATGTAATGACAGTACAAGGTTTGCAGTCATCAGCAAATTTAGTCAGCCATAAACCCTTGATGTATGCTGCAGAGGAGGGCATCCAATATTCAGCCCTTTGAGACACCACTAGCAATGATTATTTTACAGGAAAGTGTGCCATCAATCTTCACTGTGTTAGTTCTGTGACAACCACTTTGTTATCCGGTGAGTAACAAAATGGTTATCATTCATGTAGATGAGCTTTTCAATGATACTAGAGTACAGAATAGTGTCAAATGCCTTAACTAGAGCTAGGGATAGAGTGTAAACTGATTGGGTGTTATACCAGAGAAGTCCCACCATGCTCAATAGACAGGATATACCCTTTACAAAGCCAGATTAATGTAGGTTAAAGGACTGCAGACTGACTCTTTGTTTATGACTTCTACTATAATATACTCAGTGACTTTATAAATAATACTAAGTGGTCTATAGTTCCTAGGCTCAGTGGTAAGGTCACCCTTGTATAGGAGCACCACAATGGTTGTTTCCCCAAGCTTTGAACACATACCCAGAGCAGACACTAGACTTAATAGTTTTAGAAGGTAACTGGTAAGGCTAGATTTAGTGATGGCTAAGAAACAGCATGGTAAGTTGTCAGGCTCCATAGAATTAGTATGTTTATTCTTGGAGAGAATGTATAGGATCAGTTCAGAAGTGGTTATGGGGGAGGCAGGAACTGTTGAGTAGAGGGGAATGCAGGAGGGTGGAGACTAGGGAGAAGCTGGATATAAACTTTCCACAAGTATGTTAGTGCTCCCCCCTGGGTCAGAGTAGGCTCGGTTATTTGAGGTCAGTTCCATGCAATATTGGGTATTATTTATGAGACTCCTAATATAACTGAAGTCTTACAGATCTCTTTAGAAAAGGTGGTGATATTCAGTTTGTACGTGAGTTTGTACCATTTGAGCTTATGTCTGAGTTGTCTATAGACCTGTTTACACTCACTTTGTTAATGGGAGGATTTTAACTTATTACTAATTACGAGAATATTTTCTTTTATTGTACAGTTTTTTTATGCTGGGAGTTTCAGTCTGTGGGGATAGTTTTAAATTTATCAAACGTATGACAAACAAAAATGGATGCTTCAACTCAGGAATTAAGATGTGAGCAAAAGTGAATAGTATGAGCAGTCATTTTTGTTGTAAGGCACTGAAGGGGGAGGGAGAGCTTTTAAGTGCCATTAAGTCCCCCAAAAAACTGCTAGAGGGTTTGACATAGAGAAATTCCATTAGGGTATGATGGGAGCATGACAGTCTGATAAAAACATGGAGGGGAAACTTTAGGTATGGAGCTGCCAGAGGCTATATTTATAAGAATGAGGTCAAGGAGATTCAAACCTCTTGTTGGTGAAGGCATGACTTGTTTAAGAAAGCTGGCATTAATAAAATTTAAGGAATCACTGTGCATATTTTTGTTAATTGTACATCTTTTCTAATTAATGGATGGGTAGTTATAGTCACCTAGGCTTATTATATTATGTTCAGTATGTAGAGACTGTAGCTAGTTGAAATAAGTGTCATGGTCAGTGGGAGACATAGAAAGGATTTTACAGTTGGCAATATTATGATAAACATTACTTGTTTAGAGATACTAGAATGTCCATAAGTTTGAAGTTCTTGTCATGCAGAATTTGCCATGAGGTGATGGGACTGTGGATGAAGATGATAGTGGGATTACAGATGAATAGGTATTTGGCACCTTCCCTTGTCAGAGAGTCCAAACAAATGATAGGCGCTAACTCCTGGGAAAGAGTAAATATTTCCATTACACTGAGCCACATTTTTGTAAATATACACATGTGTATATGTTCAAGGATCAGGAAGGCCTCAAGGTCGGACATTTTCTTAAGAATCCTAGAACTGAACAGTTCCAAGTTGATACAGGTCTGATTAAAATGTATTAATTTGGAAAATCTAGAAGAATGATTCTACTTATGAATGACTCTATGGTGGTAGAAAATATCCTAGCCAATATGCAACAGCCATTTTGGGAGAGGTACACACCATTCCTAAAAAAGCAGCCAGAATTGTCAACCATCACTTTCCATGATGATATGGCATCTTCCTACAAATACACCAATTACTGAGCCAATAATTAAAGTTAATATTTTTGTTTGAAGGCAAGATAATGCTAAAGAGTAGCTTCTTTCGGGTCTATATTACATTATCGAAGTCTCAGAACTTCGAATACCATGTGGTCGACACCATATGATCTAAGTTCTGAAACTTTGAAAAATTTAAAAAAAAAATAAAAAACAAACAAACAAAAAAAAAGTAACTGCAGTAAGCAGGGGGGAAAGCCCCCCTGCACCCCCCACACCCCCCACTACTTAAATATACCAACTCTGAGATCGCACTTTAACAGAGTTAGGTGCAGGAAGGAGAAGGTTTCCCTTTCCTACGCTGTAGCGCGATCTCAGAGTTGGTATATTTAAGTAGCGGAGGGTGTGGGTGGTGGAGGGGTGCTTACCCCCTGCTTAAAGCAATTAGTTTTATTTTTTATGTTTTTTATATATTTTTTTTTTTTTACATTTTTGAAGTTTCAGAACATCGATCATATGGTGTTGACCATATGGTGGTATTCGAAGGTCGTAGACTTCGATAATGTGATATAGACCCCTTCTTTCCATCCTTGGTCACAGACACCAAGAGCTCATCTGTAGCTCGCTTCATCTCCTCCAGGGTTGAGCTTTGTAAGCTGGCCGGCTGTTATATCCTTGACAGGATGTAACCATACCTTTCAACCTGGAAACATCAGAAATCTGGACAAATGCCCATAAAAAATATGTACAAATCTGCATGATAATTAACATACAGTTTGCATACATTATTATGTAACCCTGCCCATTCCAATGGAATTGTGGGATACCAACTTTTAAATGCAAACTGAAGAACAGACAACCAAAATATAATCATTAAACACAAAATAAGCAGACAAACAATAGTGTTTCATTTATATTAATATTTGAACGTGTTGTTGTTGTGTCTTTTGGTTTTTCCCGGTCAGGGGTCGCCACAGCGGAACTCCGATCTGCTAATGATTGGTAGTTGATTTTTTTACATGCCGAGTTACCAGCCCTGATGCACAATCTTCAATGAAGGTACGCCCATTCACTCATGTCTCCATGCAGAAGACGCTCTAGCTAAGAATCAAACCAGACAGCGTCTTACTGTGAGGCAACAACGCTACTGCAGCACCACCACCATGGGTTATTAATACTTGAACGTGTGCAAAACTAAATTACAATTTTCATTTATAAAAATAAAATTAACTGCGGCTTCTCTTCAGCCTTTTTCATTAAATAGCACAAAATATAAACCTGAACAAAACTGTTTTATTTATATTAACATCTGAACTTGTACAAAACTAAAATACAATTTTCTTATATAAAAATAAAATTAATGTGTACTAGTCTACTACTACACATATAAAACAATCAAACAAATTATTTCTAACAAGTACTACACTGGTACAAAATTTAAATAAATAAAAAATAAATAAGGTCTGGCTTATAAACTGGTATAAAATAAAACTGAAATAAATACAAATTAAATTTTTACCTGTTAATTGACTAACTACTGAACTAATACAAAGTAAACTCAGTCCCAGCTCACTGAGTTAAAATGAAATAAAAATGGCAACCAGATAAAATAACCAATTATGTTTAAATACTCAGTCACAGCTGATGGATTACTTCCTCTTGATCTTCACCTTTTTCAGTGATGGCCTCTGGCCCTGGGTCTGGTAGTGCTGCCTGGAGGACATTGATTATCTTGCGAATCATTTTAATGCAGAGATGTATGACTGACAGAACACCTAACCTTTTCCATCTTTAGGTGTCTCTGCTTCTGATTGCTCTGAATGGGTGATTACCGGGTCCTCAGTTGCACTGCTTGTGGGTGGTACTGCTTCTACTGCAGATACAGCTTGGAATGAAGACATTCTTTTTCCCTTGACTTGATCTATTTGTAAAATGAAAGAAAAAAGTACATAACCCCCTCTAAGTATGACAACAGAAATGCTGAAAGCCACATTATATTACTAACAGATATTACTGTTACTGAGAAGTGCGATCAGGTCTGAATGTCTCACCTTTTTCACCTTCAGCCATCTCTGCTTGTCCAAGTTGACCCCTAGACTGTTTGGGGGTTGTCATGGTTTTTCTTACAACAGTTGTTGACTCTTGTGCTGCAGGTGCAGTTGTTGCAGGTGTGACAGAATTAATTTGTGAACTCCTATAAAATCAAAACATGGTATCATACAGCAACCGGTCAGTGTAAGACAAAGAGACATGAAACAGTTTAGGTGCGCTAGCTGGCTTGGAGGGGTATGGTGAATGATTATATTACAGAATCTGGGGCTTTTGGCACCTTTACTCTTCAATCAAGTTCATTAAATAGTCACTCAGATAAGCACAGCAATGAAGTCCACACACATACACCCACCCCTATTACAACATGTACATGAAAGATTTATAATTCATATGTTCTTCATAACTGAGAAAGACAGCTGTATATGTTTGATAGGCACAGTGTGAAATGTCATACAGGGACACAGAAACACAACAGCAAAACCTGAATTAGGCTTACAGAAGCACAGACAGCTAACATACACACAATACATCATCACCTATTCTACTTTTTTTTTAACTATAATGTGATAGTTTTAGTGTATGCACTTTGTAAAAGAAAACAGTTACTCTACAGTGTGCATGCAGTCCAAAATTAACCTGAAAATGAGATGTGTATTTATTTCTAAACACATTATGGACTGCACACATCCAAACTACCCAGCTAACAGAACCACAGTAGCAAGCGAATCTTTAACTGCTGCTTTCTAGATCTTTAGCAGACCTGTGCAGTGTATAACATGCTTCCCAAGATAAAAGACTTGTGTTGTCAAAGCTCAACCTCTGTGAACCCTTCTTCCCATATGCTATTACATATGGGATCTGTAAACCTGTCACAAAGTTCTCTGTTGTGATCTAACACCTTCATCCAATTTTTAAAGCATAGAGTAGAGGAGGGAGCCAAGACTAACTGTAGCAGCACAGCACAGGTCTGTTTATGACCCAGGCCTGCCATCATTCCCCACCCCTCCTCCAGCTACCCTGCACAGATAACTCTCTCTGTAATTGCACGCCACCACAAACCACAGATTAGAGGCTATCAGCTGGTGAATTGCTTTCAGGAACAAAACCAAGTGCAGACAGCATATCTCTCAACTTGTCAGCACAACAGTCGGCAGTTAGTGATAAAGCCAAAAATTTAAGGGTGGGGTGTGTGGAGGCCAGAAGCCAAGGAGATAGATTAGTTTAGTAAATATAGCCTTTATGAAGTTGGTACAATAATACACTTTGCATTATAATACATTTTCTGAAGCATATGAAGTCTGAGCCTGACACTAAAAGCACCTGTCATTACATTGCTGACTGACTTAGTGCAGTCCTCAATCTGCCAACAAATGTACATTTCACCAGACAAAGCAGCTTAGGACTATTAACTATATACTTCTAGGACAGCAAGCCCTACGGCCTACATTGGGTAAAAGTGCACAATACATACACAAACTGACATTACCCAGTATCGTAACACAGGTGCCATATTATATTATTAGCAACCACAACATACACATACTATGGGCAAAATATGAAACAATTACTACCAACTTACTAACAATTTAATCTACAAAGCTCACTGGATGGTTAAAATCTTTTACTTTACACTTGCAAAAAAGTTCTTTTGATAACTTAATATTATTAATATACTTTCCTTCCTGTGGTTATTCCTGACCACCATAAGTCCTTCTGGTGATGTATGATAGCTGTGTATACCTTGTTTTTTTATAATTTATTTATGTCATACCTGTTAACTGCTGTAAAGGAGAATACTCAATTCTGACCCCTCCCCCTTCGCTACCATCCAGACAAAGGCCATGAAACCAAAACGAAATATCCAAATCACAAGGACAAAATCCAGAAGGGATCCAAGTCTTGCTTCCTAGTGGACACCTCAACTTAATACCTGAATATTTAGTGCTATTACTCTAAAGCAATATACTCAGTCCTGACCTCACTTTGCTACTATCCAGACAGAGGCCAGGGAACAAAAATATAATACCCAAATCACAAGGAAATAATCCAGAAGGCATCCAAGTCTTTCTTTCTAGCAGGCATCTCAACTTAATACCTGGATATTTAGTGCTATTATGTATTTTATAAAACATGTTAGTTTAATATTTTCTTAGAATATTTTGTATATCTAACCCAACTGTTCCTCATACAGCATTACTCTGTCATCCATTTCTTCATACTCTTGCTATCCTTTATCTCAACCTGAATCCTTGCCTGCCTTTTTGGTTTCTGTCCTTTCTTTCCACCATCTTCTTTTGCCCTACATTTGCCACTATCTTCTCAGCCTACTCCTCCCCTACATCTTTCATGACTGCCTGTTCTGGTATTTCAATTTAAAACACTTAACTGATTACTGAGTGTTCTTAGCCTACTCCTCCCCTCCACCTTTCCTGTCTCTCCTGGTATTTCATCTCAAAACTACTAACTGATTTCTGATTATTCTCAACTTACTACTCCCCCTTTCCTATCTGTTCTGTTATCTTAATTCAGAACACTTTCCTGATTGTTTTTTTTTCTGAAACAATCTTCACTTTACCTGGGCTAGACCCTACGACATATCCGTCCCTAACTATTCACTTGTTTTTCATTTTGCTTTTTTCCTGAACTAGGATTCTTATTCCATTCCTTTTCTCCCATCATTCATTGTGTCATTTAAAGTTGTACTCTTAGCTTGGCACCTTTCCTTTCCTTCCCGTGCTTGATCCTAACCACCATAAGTCCTTCTGGTGATGCATGATAGCTGATTATACCTTGTATTTTTATAATTTACTTCTGTCATACCTGTTAACTGCTGTAAATAAGTTCTTCAGTTTAGATGTCATTACTACTGTGTACCTGTTTAGCCAAATGCTGCTATCAGCCTTTGAATGAGTACAGTATTGGTTATGTTTGTTGTGTACCTTTTTTATGTTAGTCCCACAATTGTGGCATGGTTTTCTGCTTTCAAATCTATTTCTGTTATTTGATGTTTAGTATGTTGCTCTACAGTTACACTTATAATTACATTTTAGCACACTGTTTACAAACTACTGCTGTAGCTTTATTATTGATGTAGTGAACTGTATAATAAGCCTGTGTCATCCCTTGTTGATGGTAAACGTTTCATGCAGCCTGTGTGATTAAATTGTCTATAGCTACATTTTTTAGCCATCAAGACACAACAGCCTTTTTATTATTTGATGTGTAGCTCTCTAACACTGTCTCCGTTTTACATTACATAATTATGTGCCTCCACTTGTTCTAGCAGAGCTCTCATTGGACTCTGGTGCTTATCATTTGATATTGCTAGTATATGCCTAAAACATTTCATAAACATGAGTGTCTTCCAATACCAGTTAATTAACAATATCATAACTAACATTAGATAACTAATGCTCTCATAACCACACTAGCTATACTTTACTTAAATGATTGCTGCTGTTATATCCTTTGCCAGTGCTACTCAAACAGCCTTGTAGTTGATTACCACATTTCTAGCAGACCGCTCTTCTGTTAGCCTTTTTAGTTGTACAAAATCCAGCATAGACTGCTGGTCAAAATCTGTTCAGGTCTGTCTGCTTTTAAAATAACCTTGCCAGTTTGCCCTTGCATGAATATTCTTAATACACTGACTATTGCAAATATTATACATTTATTTTAATTTAAAGTTGCCCAATTTGGTGATTACTACGCGTGTTAACAGTGAAATTGCTGTGTTGTATGTCTAGGAGAGCTTTTGTCAGCGTTCTAATCTATGATACTGGCTTATTATATAGTGTTGTTTCATTTCTCACAGCATTAGTTCATGAAATGCTACTTGTGTATTACACTTTAGCTTTTATTCATCATCTTTTTATATAGCGTTTTTCTCATTTTTCAAGGCATTTTTTTCATGAATCTATAATTACTGTGTAATAAGCTTTAGGATTATACATGGTATTTTTATTTCTATTCTGTACTGAAATTAGTTTGTATAGCCTGTTGTCCTGTCTATATATCATCAGCTACCTGCTCTTAGGGCAGGAATTGACTGTGTGCCAATACTGTGCTTTACTATTTATATAGTTGCTCTTACCTGTTATTTGTGCTAATATTTTATTGCTGAGTATTGCTTTACTACTTCCTGCTTTTTTCTCTGTGTTCTTCTCCTTCATATACCTCACTATCCTTTATCCTCATATATCTCCTTTCCTTTGATAAGTCTTTGTTTTCCCCACTATTTCTCTTCACTCTTTCTACCCCCAACTCTCCTGCTATTAGTTCCATCTAACCTTGTTCCTTCTCTCACCCTTTCTCTCTGGGCAGTATATTCAATCCTGACCCCCCTTCACTGCCATCCAGACAGAGGTCAGGGAACCAAAATGTAATATCCAAATCACAAGGAAACAATCCAGGAGGGATCCAAGTCTTGCTTCCTAGCAGGCACCTCAACTTAATACCTGGATATTTAGTGTTATTACTTTAATGTATTTTATAAAACATGTTAGTTTAATATTGTCTTAGAATATTTTATATATCTATCCCAACTGTTCCTAGTTCATCATCACTCCCTCATCCACTTCTTCATACTCTTTTGCTCTCCTTTATCTCAACCTGAATCCTAGCCTTCCTTTCTGGTTTCTGTCCTTTTTTCTACCTTCTTCTTTTATCCTACATTTGCCAATATCTTCTCAGCCTACTCCTCCCCTACACCTTTCCTGTCTGCCTGTCCTGGTATTTCAATTCAAAACACTTAATTGATTTCTGAGTGTTTTTAGCCTACTCCTCCCCTCCACCGTTCTTGTCTCTCCTGGTATTTCATCTCAAAACTACTGCCTGATTAATGATTATTCTCAACTTACTACTCCCACTCAACCTTTCCTATCTGTTCTTTTATCTTAATTGACAACCCTTTCCTGATTTCTGATTGTTTTTTTCCGAACTAGTCTTCACTTTACCTGGGCCAGGCCACTGAACTAAGGACTCACCCTACCCTCATTTCCACCCACCCCCAGGCTCCTGACCTTTATACCTAACTAGCCATGCCCAAAGCCTCATTCTCATTTCCACATCACTTCCTGTAAACCACACCCTTTCAAACTCTCTTTGACTTACACCTTTTATATAAACTTTGTATAATCTCTTCATTCTAAGACCTCCAATACAATATATTCCCTTCTTTCATGCCCTACAACAATATCTGACAGGCAAAAACTCTTACTCACTCCTGTAAGGACATCTAACAACAATTCACTTCAGTACACTATCCTTCTATAATGAACAAAATGTTGCCCCTAACCTTCATTTTAATATTAAGACTTACTATTACAACTCAGTTAACCTCTTACCTTCATTTTCATAGCACGTGTTGAATAAAAATCCCCAGTCTCTCCAGCCCATATGCAAGAGAAACCAACCTTACTGTCAATATCAACTTATATCTATAACATCTCTAACCTTGACCTAGCCACATTTAAGGAACCCCAACATCAACTGCACAACCATATTTCTTCAAAATATAACACATACATAGTCAAATACCTAAAAATATAATCCAGATGGCATCTAGATTTGCACTTAGAGGAGATGTGCACCCAAGTCCTGGCCCTACATTCTTTACAAATAATATCCTAAACTCTTCCAGGACATCCACTGCCTCCTCATATTCAACATCAACATAAGAAGTATACTGAGCAATATACCAGAACTACATGCTACCTGGCCTACTACTCCCCTGATATAGTCCTTCTCACTGAAACCTGGCTAAAACCACATATTAATAAGAATGAATTTGCTCCTCCAGGTTACAATTTGCTTAAACAATACAGGACATCTAAAAGAGGTGGTGGAATAGCTCTCCTCTTCCAAAATAATCTGACCATTGAAATGTTTGCAGCAACCCACCCAACCTTAATAATGCAGAAACTATTTTCACCAAACTAAAAATTAATTCCAAAAAAAACACCTACATTTATTTGGTACATACATATCTCCCGGCAACAGCATTAATACTTTAGAATATATATTTGACTGGGCATCCCAAAATCTTCCTCAAGAAACAATCATACTAGGTGATGTCAATATTGACTGGTCCTATTGTGACTCACTCAACCCCACTAACCACATTAATCTACATGGCTTCACTCAATTAATCAATATCACAATGTGTTGATAAAACGTCAAAAAGGAAGTCCATCCTAGATTGGATACTCACCAAGAGACCACACAAATCCTACCTCTCAGGCTTCCACCGAGATACTCTCAGTGATCACCTACCCACTTATGTAATTAGATGCCAATTAAATCCATTAAAATCCCCCAACCTCCAACAAATCCAATATACAAAGAATTTCAAAACCTCTATAATTTCTTCCCCTTGCTAGTGCTGTAGAACACTTCAACAACACTTTCCTTAACATTCTAAATCACCTAGCTCCTATCAAAACTGTAAGAACTAAATCCAACTATGCCCCTTGGCTGACCAGAGATACTCATCTACTTCTTAAGCAAAGAGACAAAGCTTGGGGCATATGGCATCAAATTAAAACTTGAAGTAATAGGCAGGCATATCAGGAGCTATGAAATAAAGCCAAAAAACAAATTGTGACAGATAAAAGGAACCACTATATAGAAATCCAATCCAAACACAAAACTAATCCACAAACATTTTGGGCCACCATTAATAAAATCCTACAGCCAGGTAAGACCAGTATTCCACCCCCTAACTCAACACCTCCTCCAATAATATTGCCACCCAATTCAATGAATACTTCACCAAATCCATCCTTTCCCTCACCAATAATAATTCTTCCACTTCATGTTCAAACCTATCTGCAGCATCAATAAACCAAAACTGCTTCTCCTTACAACCTGCCCCAACTAGCACTATATATAAATATCTGATTAGACTTAAACCCACAACCCTGGCCACTGATAAATTGCCTGCACAATAACTAAAAATTGCAGCCAAAGCCATATCCTATATCTATACCTATTAATCGCTCCGTATCAGAACAGCTAGTTCCTTTCTTGTGGAAAATTTCATATATTATACCTCTCCATAAAGGAGGCAACTCTGTGGATTTTTCAAACCATCATCCAATTGCCATTCTATCCCCTTATCTAAAATTTTTGAAAAATGTATACATTCTCAAATAATACACTATCTCCTCACTAGTAATCTCCTAGTCCACACCCAACATTGTTTCCGCTCCAAACACAGTGCTACCACAGCCCTTATTAGCTTTGCCAACACAGTAAATCAACACCGAAATAATGGTAACCTTGTAACCACAGTGTTCCTAGATATTTCCAAGGCCTTCAATACTATATATCATCCCAATGCTCTCTCTAATCTTAATCTAAGATACTCAACTCTTACCTGGTTTCAAGACTATCTAACCTCCAACAAGTAGTAAAACAGCTAAATACTTTTTCTCCCCTCCGACCTGTCACTCTGGGAGTTCCCCAAGGATCCATCCTTGGACATCTTCTCTTCAGCATATTCACCAATTAACTCCATAAAGCTACCCAACATGCCACTTTAATCCAGTACCCTGATGGCTCCACTTTAATCTGCTGTGCCCCAACACTCCCTCAACTCCAGGAATTAACACAAGAATCCTTTACTGCTATTGAAACTTAGCTAGCCAATTCTCAACTAATAATTAATCCCCCAAAAAACACAGCTAATGATACTCTATCCCACTAGAACCGTAGTCCCCTGCCACCTTTCACAATATTCTCAGCAAATAACACTCCAATCACACCTGTTCAACACACTAAACTACTAGGAGTTATTATGGATAACAATTTGAAATGTGACACCCACATTTCACAGACAATCAGAAAACTCCATAAAAAACTTGGAACCCTATACAGATGTAAAAAGTACTTAAAAATTATAGTAAAGCTACCATCGCAAGAACACACCTATTATACTCTCTTCTCTAGGCCTCCCCCATATTCATCAACCTAAACAAAGCAGATGTAAATAAACTAAACATTTGCTACAATAAAATAACTAAGTTTGCTACTGACTAACCCATCAGGACACATCACTGTCTAACAATCAAGCAGCTGTCCTGGCTAGAATTACTCAACCTACTTACATATAACCAGCTTACTATAGCCCACAAAATTCTGTATTATCCTAACAGAGTACCTGCATTTCAAGGCCTCCTTAATATCTATTCTAACAGATGCCTTTTAAGATCCATCAACAAAGCCCTGGTTGACATAACCAAAAGCAACAATAACTTTGGGGATTCCTTATATTCAACATCTGTTGCAAAGATATGGAATTCCATCCCCATAGATATTAGGTCCACAGAAAACAAAAATACTTTCAGAAAACTCCTCTGGTCCCATTTAAACAGTTCTTGGTTATGTAATTGTTCCAACCCTTGGTAGCCTCCCTTACAAGAGGAATACTACACTTGTATCCTCTAGGAAATCTTCCATCAGCTACTACCTACGTTCCTCTCATACATGTGAGATTATTGCATCAACCATTTTTGAATGTAACCTTACAGCTGTATAATTGTCCAACAATCATATTGTCTTTGGTTACACAATGTATATTTATTTTTTGCCTCATTGCTTTAGCTACATTTCTGTATCTGTACCATACTCTATTAATTTGAGAATGTTTTTTGTTTACTGTACAAATCTATGTGGAGCTTTGTAAATTGTATTTCCTGTATTAATCTCTGTGGAGCTTTTCTCCCCAGGCCCATGCTGAAAATGGGATTCTCATCTAGTCAGACTTTCCCGGTAAACAAATGTAAAATAAATAAATAAATAAATAATATAATTCAATATTATTTATAGGCTCATAGGTAGGTACTAGGCTATCTGCCTGAGGGCATTTATAAGCCTAGCCAGAGTGTGTCAGCTTTCGCCGCCCCATTCATTAATTAACTGAGCCTCAGTCAAGAAGAGCCAATGAAGTGAACCCAGGGGTGTATTTTCTGCTACCATCCACTCGTCAAGATTTCTCTTGAAGAGTGTTAGTGAGGGGCTCTGCCTAATGTAGTTAGGAATTTTGTTCCAAAGCATGGGGAGTCTTTGTGACAGGAATCTATCCCTCTAACATGTTCTATTTATTGATGTAGTGAGGTTTAGCTCACTAGAGCGAGTGGCTTGCAGTGACTTGGATTTCTTTAGGTGGAGCATGTCCATCAATTCTGAGTTGGACATGGCTTTGTAAGTCAGGCAGAGATCACCTCTGTGTAAGCGATTTGCCACTGAGTACAGCTGGAGTTTTTCCAGTCAGGCAGCATAGGACATATGTTTGAGGCCAGTAATCATCTTGGTGAGGTACTTTTGTGGTCTTTCCAGCTGTTGGAAGTGTCTTGTGAGGTACATCCCAAATGGGGCATTGTACTCTATGATGGGTCTGATGAGTGATGAGTAGAGGGGCGCTATAACCTCTTTATTTCTAGATGCAAACCCTCTAGTAATTAGATGGGCTACATAGAAGGATTTCCTAACTACTTTGGCAATATGATTGTCAAAGGAAAGATTACTATCTACCTGGGTCCCCAGATCTCTTATTACCTCTTCTGTATTAATGGGGCTGCCACCTATGTGTTAATTCATGGGTGTTTTGTTTTTCCCAAATGGGATGACTATGCATTTTTTGGAATTTAGCTTGAGACCATGATTTGACACAGGTGTCCGTCTCAGTAAGGCTCTTTTGGAGAATGTCCGTGTCAGCCGGAGAGTGAATTATGACTCCCAGTTTGCAGTCATCAGCGAACTTGGTTAGCCATAGTCCTTCTGTGTTTGCCTGTACTTTTGAGTAGTATATGCTGAACAGTAGGGGTCCCAGGACCGAGCCTTGTGGGACACCACTTGTGACTGGTTTTGAGTAGGACCTGGAGCCCACTATTCTTACCGTGTGAGCTCTGTCTGTAAGCCAGTTGGCAACCCATCTTGTGATGTAGGGGTTTATGTTCAGGCTGGTGAGTTTTTCTATAATTCCTCACTGGGGAATGGTGTCAAAAGCCTCGGCGAGGTCAAGGTAGGCTGTGTGAACTACCTTCCCCTCATCTATGGCCTTGGTGACTGTCTCGAAGAAGTCAGCCAGGCTTAATAGACATGATCTGCCCTTAACAAAGCCGAACTGGGTCAGGTCAAGTGTTTGGAGGTTCCCAATGCCTTTGTTAATGAGTTCCATGATGATACACTCCATAGCCTTGCAGACCAGGCTAGTCAGACTTATGGGGTGATAGTTACCAGGGTCAGTTGTGGCCCCTCCTTTGTGGAGCGGAATAACCATTGCTGTGTGCCATTCTATGGGCACGTAGCCTGTGGAGAGGCTGAGGTTGAGCAGTGTGTTTAGGTGGGGGGTTAGTTTGTTCTCTAGTTCGTGCAAGACGCAGTCTGGGACACCATCTGGCCCTGTTGACGCTGTGCTTTTGGCTTTTGAATGGGCTGTTTTCACCTGTGCATCTGTGATTTCTGGGGCACTACAGTTTTCCAGTAATATTGTGGGCCCTTTTGGGGGTGACGGGGGGGGGGTGAAGTTTGCACTGAATCTATCTGCCAGGATGTTGGCAATATCAGTGGGTTCAGTATATTTTGTGCTATTTTGCACTAGCTCAGAGCATATCTGCGAGTTGCCACTTAGAGTCTTGACATAGCTAAAGAAGGCTTTGTGGTTATCTTTTGAATCCTTGGCTATTTTTCTTTCAAAGTTAGCCTTGGAGGATTTTATGAGGGACCTTAGTTTCTTACTAAAACTGATCAGGGATGTCTTTCCTTCTTGGGATTTGCTTTTTTTCTGAACTAGTTTTCTCCTTCTATTGTATAGCCTGTTTATGGCAGGGGTCCACAAGACTGGTTTCCTTCTTTTAGGGGAGTGAGTCTTGGTTTTGCTAGGGATGGCATGATCCATGCATTCTTGTAGGTGCTCATAGAGTGCATTTGTAAAGGTTCCTGCATCTTGGACACTATTATCATTTAGTGTGGGGGCTGTGAAACTTACCACCTCTGTCTTAAGTAAGGTGAAGTTTGCTATAGAAAAGTTTTTCACTGTGGTTTCCTTGGTTGGAGGTGGTGGTGTGGTGTGGACATCCAGAGTGATTAGTTTGTGGTCTGATTTAACCAGTGACGGGTTGACCTCCGGTGTGGAACACCTGTTGCCCATGTTGGTGATGACCAGGTCCAATATGTTTTCAGATCTGGCAGGGGAGTTTACCAGCTGATCCAGGGCATTTGAGTTGATAAATTCCAGGAAGCGCTGGACCTGGGAGTTTGTACTTGAGTTAGTTTTCCCAGTTAACGGTAGGGTAATTGAAATCGCCCAAGATCTGGGTGTTCGGTAGGACCTTCATGTTTTCCAGTGTCTCCAGAAAGGTGTAGTGGTGGTCCTAGGTCATGGAGGGTGATCTGTAGCAGGCCACAATTTGCATTGCAGATTTGTCTGATGTTAGTTGCACATGGATGATCTCGGAGGTATCATGCTGCGCCACTAACCTGGAGGTGTAGGTATCCTTGATGAATATGGATACACCCCCTCCTTTTGTGTTTTGGTCCATGTTCTGTAGCCAAAATGTGTGGTATGAGTTGTAGCCTGGTAGTGCTGGGGTGCTCTGTGGAGCCTTGAACCAGGTTTCAGTTACTGCACAGATGTCGACGTTCTCCATACTGAGGAGTGCTTTGAGCGTGTGCATTTTGAGATTTAAACTCCTGGCGTTGAGTAGCATAACCCTCATTTTTTTATTTGTGCTGTTTACGGAGGTGGGTTTGACTTTTGAGCCTTGCCTAAAAAAGGCACTATGAGGGCAGCAAGAGCCTTTTCCATGAATATACTTATAAAACTTGTAGGGTGGGGTGCCTGCCTCATAAGAAACATTACGTGTTTTTGGTTCTATGTAACAATACAGTTTCAAAAGTCATCTTGAAAGCTAATGTTACATTGCAGTTTCTTATTCATTATGCTACGCTATTAATCATCACCCAGCACCCCATGGTAGTCTGTGAGACATGAGATACAAAACTGTGCACTGCATCAAAAGTCACTAATGGTTAAACTGAAATTAAAATCAGCAGAAGGCACAAATACAGCTCTGTATAATTAATTATTTAGTTATACAACTGCAGATGTTATGGGCATACCTCTCAATCTCTTACAGCAAGAAATGTGGACAAAGCCACAAATAATGGTGGCCAAGGACCAAACGAAGGCACAGAAATAGTAACACTGTTTACAATACTGCTCTTACAAACTTAGACTGTTGACAGAATAACAGATTTTGCATAGCATGAATTTTCTGAAGGATAAACTCTGAAAATCAAATGTAATGTCTGCCTGCCTGCCATTATTTTCTGACTTCGGTCCTCAAAGATCTGCCACTCCCACTGCCAGTGATTTGCCAGAAAGCTACAGTTTATGAGAAATGGACCCATAGCAAAAGGCCAAAAGCTTAATTCCCTTTAGTAGTTTCAAATATGTACAAGCATCAAAATGAGACACTTCTCCAAGTGATCCATTCCCCAAGTGATTTATGCACATTTGAATCACAGTGAAAAGTTAGAGGTACTGTGACCCACACTGTCCCGTGGTGGTGGTGCTGCGGTAGTGTTGTCGCCTTACAGTAAGACGCTGTCTTGTTTGATTCTCAGCTAGAGCGTCTTCTGCGTGGAGACATCCGCGAATGGGCATACCTTCGTTGAAGGTTGTGCATCAGAGTTGGTAACTCGGTATGTAAAAATCAACTACCAATCATTAGCGGACCGGAGTTCCATTGTGGCAACCCCTAACTAGGAAAAGCTGAAAGACACCGCAGTAGTGTGACCCACACTGTCAGGGTAATGACAGAAACAGTGGCAGACTTGCAGACAATAAGTCAATAAAAATGCAAAGAAGAAGTGCTACAAAACAGAATAATATTCAAACGGCAAACAAGATCCAGGCTGCAAACATGCATATTGCAGCTCCAGATGCAAATATGCTCAGGTGAAATGCAACAGAAGCAACAACAGGTAAGTAAGATGCATAACATATGCATACAGCTAAAGCACACAATCACAAAATACAATGCCTAAGTAGTAACCTGAGGTAAGGATCAAACAATGTACCTTGTGTCGGTGAAGTAAACACATTAACCACTATGCCAATCTCAACCACAAAATAGGTAAAAGACACAACGATCAGAATATAATGGCAAATCTCCTCTATGCAGATCTGAACCTACATCTAGACAAAATATATGCATAGTGGCATGTTACTTTACAGGCTGCCCTTCTTGAAAAAAACATGGTTTCATAAGTTGTTATATCACTTCTACAAATCTTATGTCTCTCTCACTAGCAATAAAAATAGTTTTCAGATTAGACTTTAACTTTACTGAACTCAGCAACACTTTGCATACAGTATGTCATTGCCGGTATCTCATCCACTCTACTTAAGTGAATTAAAAGCCCACGGCCTATATGCCACCACTTTAAACTGGTTCAAGTTACCTTAGTAATCATACGATTAAATTTCTATTAAATATCTCTTTCTCCAAACCTTTTGAACTAAGCAAGGTTGTATATCAGGGGTCTGTCCTAGGCCTTCTCCTGTTTGTGCTCCTTTTTTGTGCAAATATAATTTACTCAACCATTATAACATGTGTAAAAATAAAACGGTCTAATATAACAAGCATAACAAAGATAAACCAGCAAGGAAATAAAAAGGGACGTATATTATCCTATTTCTTATGTGGAATGAGTAAATTGCTGTTGCAGAATAAACTACATACTATAGGTAGTAATTCAACTGATTAATTTATTTCACATTGGAACATAATTCTTCATAACAATATAGTTGTCACTTTCAAGCTTTTTAGATTATATATGCTTTGTAAATAATAGTTTAGCTTTTTGGAGAAGTTGCTACTATTATTATTTTTATAGGTTCATAGGTTGATACTAGGCTATCTGCCCTAGGGCATTTATAAGCCTAGCCAGAGTGTGTTTGGCTTTCGCCATCCTTTTAGATTAGTTGACTGTGCCTCTGTATAGTAGGTCACAGAAGATAGCCCTTTTAAGGTTAGTTTACTGTGCCTCTGTCTAGTAGGGACACAGAAGAGATCCCAGGGGTAAACCTACGATCTCCCATCCACTCGTCAAGATTTCTCTTGAAGAGGGTCATTGAGGGGCTCTGCCTAATGTGGATTGGGATTTTGTAGCAGAGTGAGGGGAGCCTCTGGGATATGAATCTGTCCCTCCAGCATGTCCTATTTATTTCTGTGCTGAGGTTTAAGTCCCTGGAGCGTGTAGCTCTAAGGGATTTGGATTTCCTGAGGTGGAGCATGTCCATTAATTCTGGTTTGGACATGGCGTTATATGTCAGGCACAGATTGCCTCTGAGTAGGCGGTAAGCAACTGAGTAGAGCTGGAGTTTCTTTAGCCTAACTGTGGAGGGCATCTGTTTGAGTCCCTTGATTCTCTTGGTGAGGTACTTTTGGGGTCTTTCCAGTTGCTGCAGATGTCGGGTAAGGTACATCCCAAATGGGGCATTGTATTCAATTATGGGCCTGATGAGTGATGAGTAGAGGGGCACAATGACCCTTTTGTGATAAGGTGAGCTATATAGAAGGTCTTTCTAACCACTTTGGCACCGTGATTTTCAAAGGAGAGATTGCTATCTACTTGGGTCCCCAAATCCCTAATTACTTCTTCCGTACTTAATAGATTACCACCTATGTGGTAATTTGTGGGCACTTTGATTTTCCCAAAGGGAATGACTATGCACTTTTTGGCATTTAGCTTTAGGCCATGGCTCTGGCACCAGTTATCCATCTCTGTGAGACCCTTTTGGAGGATGCTTGTGTCAGTTGGTGAGTTGATTATGGCACCCAGTTTGTAGTCATCTGCGAACTTGGTCAGCGGTAGTCCTCCCGTGTTAGCCTGTACCTCAGAGAAATATATACCGAACAAGAGAGGTCCCAGAACTGAGCTTTGTGGGACACCACTTGTAACTGGTTTAGAGTCTGACATGGCACCTGCAATTCTGACCATGTGGGTTCTATCCCTGAGCCAGTTTGCAACCCATCTTGTGACATAGGGGTTGATATTTAAGCTGGTGAACTTATTTATGATGCCCGAGTGGGGTATTGCGTCGAAGGCATTTGCGAGGTACAGGTAGGCTGTGTGGACTACCTTCCCTTCATCTATGGCCTTGGTGACTGTTTCAAAGAAGTCAACCAGGTTCAAGAGGCAAGATCTGCCCTTAACAAAGCCGAATTGGGTAGGATCCAGTGTTTGGAGGTTCCCAATGTCTTTGTTTATGAGTTCCATGATGATACGCTCCATAGCTTTGCAGACCAGGCTAGTCAGGCTTATAGGGCGATAGTTTCTGGGGTCCATTGTGGCACCACCTTTGTGGAGTGGGACCACTGTTGCTGTACACCATTCCTTGGGTACATATCCTGTAGTATGGCTGAGATTGAACAGTGACTTTATGTGAGGGTTCAGTTCTTCTTGGAGCTCATGTAAGAAGAAGCCGGGACACCGTCCGGTCCCATTGATGCTGTGCTTTTTGCTTTGGAGAGGGCAGCTCTCACCTGTGCATCTGTGATGTCAGGGAGGCTACACTCTGTTGGGAAAGACATTTGCTCTTTTGGGTGGGAAGGGAGGGAGAAGTTTGCACTGAACCTGTCTGCCAGGATGTTGGCAATGTCTGTGGGTTCAGTGCATTTTTTGTCATTTTGCACTAACTCAGAGCATATCTGGGAGTTGCCACCCAGGTTCCTGACATAACTAAAGAAGGCCTTGTGATTATCTTTAGCGTCTTGTGCAATTTTTCTTTCGAAGCTGACCTTAGATAATTTTATGAGGGATCGTAGTTTCTTGCTAGTACTGATCAGAGATGCCTTCCCTTTTTGGGATTTTGCTCTATCATGTAGTAGCTTCCTCCTTCTGTTGTATAGCTTATTTATGGCTGGGGTCCACCAGACAGGTCTCCTGCCTTTGGAGGAGTGAGTCTTTGTTTTATTTGGGATAGCACGATCCATGCATTCCTGTAGGTGTCCATATAATGCATTTGTAAAGGATTCTGCGGTTTGGGCCGTATTCTCCACTGGCTCGGGGGCTTTGAAGGATTCCACCTCGGTTTTGAGAAGTGTGAAGTTTGCTTTTGAGAAGTTCTTCACCGTGGTTTCCTTGGCTGGGGGTGGGGACGGGATATGGATGTCCAGTGAGATTAATTTATGGTCAGATCTTACCAATGAGGGGTATACCTCTGGTATGGAACATAGAGTCCCCATTTTGTCTTTATACTGTGGCATCATTCTTGCTGAGGGTAAGATGCTACTCAAGGTCAGGGTCATACCGGACTGGGCTACATGATCAGAGAGCTCCTCTATGTCTCTTTTCATGTAGTCCAGGGAGGTACGTCTCAGGTCATTCACACCAGCATGGACAATGACGGAGTCATATTTGTACTTGCTTTGGAGTGACCTGAGTGCTTGTGTTATGTGGCGGATCCTGGCACCTGACAGGCAGCTTACAGTGACCTTCTCCTTGTTCAGCCTGGTGAGTGGGACGTCAGTGTGTCTGACAATAGAGTCACCTATTACAAGTGTATTAGGTGTGTTGTTTAGCCTTAAGTGCTGTGACTATGTGGCACACTGACTTTGTGAACTATGTAATACGTGGGTATTGTTGTGGGGTAGCAGTTGCTTGGATGTCTGCTTTGGAGGTCTCTGCTTCTTGGGAAGATTTTTATTTAGAGCCTCCAAGTATTTTTTTGTGTGTTTATGTGTTTGGTTTGCTGTTGTGATAGGTCTATGTGAGACTGGATTTGTGGTGTGTGTGGTTACCTTCTCCGCCTGACTGACTGCACCAGTGCTGGGTTGTGAGAGCTCAGCCTCCAGTTTGGCTATATAGTTGCATCTCTCACATATATTTGAGCTTGTTGGGAGGATGAGAGGGTGGTCTGTGTACATAATGCAGTTGTAACATTGCCTCAAGATTCCCAGATTCACCAGCTGGACTGGAGAGTAAACCCGAAACTGACTTTTGGACATGCCAGAATAATATAAGGAACTACTCTTTGACTGATCAAAAAGGACAGATAAGGAGCCAAGTACTTTAAGGGAGTATAAGAGGGTGTAGTGCTTTAGTTTATTAGTGCTTACTTATAAGATTACTTATACGAGCAACTGCAGGGCTTTAGAATGAAAATAGAGTGCTTACTTTGAGATTTAGAACAGTTCTAAGGGAAAAAATGAAGAGCAGACTTTGTGGAGCCAGGAATACTTTAAACCCGTTTAAGCGGTGCTGTCCAATGCTGCTCTGTTCGCAAAATCGTGCAAAACTGCACAAATGCGGATTTTAAAGCAGGGAAACTGAGATAGATAGGAATTGACCCAAATCGGCCAATAAGCGAATATTTTTTTTTTTTTTGCTTTTTTTTTTTTTTTTCAGGAAACAGCAGAAAACCACACAGAAAATAGTGTAAATGCTTTAAACAGGCTAGTGCACTTTAATGTGTAGCCTACAACAATTATACAATACAAAAACGACTTAAATTGATATAAAACAAGTGCAAAAACTGTAAAAAGCAGAAGGCAAATGCAATTTAAACTTTTTAAAGCACAGATCAGTTAGAAATTCACTTTTTAGGTGGGAAAAGGCAGTCGGAGGAAAAAAACAGAGAAAAAAATACTTAAATCTGGAAAAGTCTCTCTTGGGTCTCTCTCTTGCCTGTATCACTCTGCAGGACACCACAAGGAGCTGTGCAGTGGCGCAAAACCGTGCAAATGTGGGGTTTTAAAGCAAGGAAACTGAAAGAGATAGGAATTTATCCAAAACGGCCAATAAGCTACTAGTTTCAAGGCTGAAACTCCTCCAGGGACAGATAGGCTGCTCAAAGCTCCCCACTCTCACTGGTGAACAGAGAAGCTTCCAGAGAAGCTTCCTCCTATCCATGTAAGGATATGGGCAACACAGGAAACTATACCACAGTCTGGAATTCAGCAAAACCTGAAATCTGGACTAATCTAGTTCAGCAAAGGCGGGAAAAGAGAATTTTTTTTTGTTAGTTTTTTTTGTTTTTTTTCAGGAAACAGCAGAAAAACACACAGAAAATCCTGTAAATGCTATAAACAGGCTAGCACACTTTAGTGTGTAGCCTATAACAGTTATACAATACAAAAACAACTTAAATTTATATAAAACAAGTGCAAAAACTGTAAAAAGCAGAAGGCAAATGCAATTTAAACTTTTTAAAGCACAGATCAGTTAGAAATCCGCTTTTTAGGTGGGAAGAGGCAGTTGGAGCAAATAAACAGAGAAAAAAATACTTAAATCTGGAAAAGTCTCTCTTGGGTCCTTCTGTTGCCTGTATCACTCTGCCGGAATTCACTAAAGAAACTGACGTTTTAGGGGGAATTAGTTAAGACAGCAAGAAAAGCAGAAAAGTTATACTTAATCACTCCAGAGTCACCCTTTTGTCTCTCTGCTGCTGTAGACTCTGCAGAACACCTGGAAGGCACTTGCTGAGCGGAATACAAGTATAAAAACTGTCCAAATTAGGTTTTTATAGCAGGGAAGTGAAAGAGATAGAAATTAGCCTAAAAAGGCCAATAAACTACTAACTTCTGGGCTCAAACCACTCCTCCAGGGACAGATAGCCTGCTCAAAGCTCCCCTCTCTCACAGGTGAACAGAGAAACTTCCTTCTATCCAAGTAAGATATGGCAACACAGCTCTGGATCCAACAATAACATGAAAACTGGACTATAGTAGTTCAGAAAGGCGAGAAACAAGTATATATATATTTTTTTTCCAGAAAATAGAGCAGATACAATGAAATCAACACTTTACTCAATTAACCAGTTAAAAAGCTTGAAACTGAGCCCTGTTCCAGCAGTCTTCAATCAGACAAGTTCTAACTGCACTGTCCTGCCACTAGGGTACAGAGAAACCTTCTCCAAAAAAGATGGCCTGTATCAGGGCACAAGTTATACAAACAAAGCTAGATCCAGCCGGCCTGAATCTAGTCTATGCTACAGCAAACAAGGCGTACTGATTTCAGAAAGAAACAGTTCAAGTAAGCATGGCAATAAGCCTTTAACCAGAAATTCCCAGCTAGAAGGGCAGAATCTAGCCTCTCCTCCCACAAGAGTGCAGACCACAAACCTTTCTTAATGTAAAATAGCTGGCCTGAAGCCCAAGTTCTTAACCCAGAACTAATACACTTTTAGAATAACAGACACTGAGCTTTCAATCAGCAGTTCCCAACTTAGAAGGATGTACGCTACCTGTCCTGCCACAACAGTGCAGACCACAAACCTTCTTAATGTAAAACAACTGGTTTGAAGCCCAAGTGCTTAAACCAAGGGCCTTAGAATAACAGTTATAATTTAATCAGGCTACTAACAAGCAGTAATAAAGGCAGCAGAATAAATTCAATTGAGTACTTTTAAGAAGAGGCAAAAGCAAATTAAGGTAATAAAGTAGGAAGAAACACACATACAGTAAGGCAGATGAAGTGCAATTTTTTTTTTTTTTGAGATGGAGGAAACAGAGCAGATTAAGATACTATAGGGGAATGCCCTTCTCAAGTGCTCTCTCTGTACACCGCAGAGGAGATAGGACTGGTAGGAGTATCCAAAATTAAAATATGATCTCACTGTACTCAGTTGAATGATATCCTTCCTGTTCATATTCTTAAAATGGGTCTTGTCCCAAATGCATAACAGAACATCATCTGGTATACTGATGAAAGGCAGGGACTTAACCAAGTTACGTTAAGATGAAGTTCTGATTTTTTTGTGTGTGTCTTTTAAAGGTGTCTTTTCTCATTTACAGTAACTCTTAACCTAGATAAAACCCTCAGCTGAATTCCGACAGTCTTGCAGGCTGGTCATGAAGCTGGCATCATCACGCATGCATATGCACATCATGACGTCAGCAAAAAAAAAAAGCTGGAAAAATTAAAAAAAAAAGCTGGGAAATTCAGGAATTAAGGGGAGCCACTTGAGAACTCATGACACCCTATTATTTGGACCTCAAAACCAGTAAATACTGAGTAATTCAGTCAGGTTGAGAGGTATGGATGTAACCCATATAGCTAAGGCTACTTCATTAGTGATCATTCAGATATCTACTATTATGTTATGTTTACTTACACAGCTATACTTTTTTTACATAAACTTTTATATTCTTAGCTCTCAGAAGATTACTTATTTCACATTACCTCATCTTTCTTCTTAGAATTGCTATGTTTTTTTAAATTGTACAGTGATGTTACATGCAGTATTCATTCCTTGTAAATTATACAATGATATTTTGATGCATTCTTCATTATTTATTCTTGCAGTTACATTTTATATTTTTCTGGGAGCCTTTCTGCCTGTGACTCTAAGAAAAGCAGGAAGTTAAGGATAGTAGGAGATGTAAGAAAGTTTCCATGAAGTATCAAAATATGAATAAAACATAAACAATAGCAAAGTAATTTAGAAGTCCAAAGAAACAGCAGAAAAGTATCAGTGACAGTGAAGTAAAATGCTCAGAGATTAAAGAGAGATGAGAGTACTACAAAGCAAACCATTGATTCCTGCTAAATATTTGCTACAAAGTTATGAAATTGTTTGATTGTATGTTATATGTGAATACTGTCCCTGGGATTCATTAAACTCCAGGTCAGAATAGTGTTATTCTGACATGGAGTGGACGGTGTCTGTGTAAGCACAGTCGTAGCAGTAGTGTGCCTTGCATATTCATTAAGGTGCGCTACTGTTATGGCTATGTGGACATGAACACCACTGAGTGCAGAGGGCATGTTTAGATAGTGCATGCACATCTAATACGCCTCCTGCATGAAGAAAGTGCTGTACGGCACTTTTGAAAAGCATGTCAGTGTCTCCATGGACACTGAAATGAAATAATTTGAGTATTTCAGTGTCTGCAGACACTGAAATAGATAAGGGAGCAAGAAATAATGCAAGGTGTGTGTGACAGGTTCTGTCACACACCTCCTGCATTGTAAAAGTGCCGTACGGCCATAGCCATCAACTGTACAGGTTTCTGCAGAATGCCCAGATACCTGCCTCACATACTTCTCAACTTCCTAGAGCAAGAAAGATGTACAAAGCCATAAATAATGGGGGGTGGGGGGTGGGGGGCAAAGGCACAAAGATAGGGACACTTTTTAAATATTGCACTGACAAACCCAGAAAGCTGATCGAATAAAAGGATTTCAGTAGCACGTACTTCCTGAAGGGTATGAAGACTGAAACACAAATGTCTGCCATTTCAAAGTGCCGTACAGCCATAGCTGTCAACTGTATAGGTTTCTACAGAATGCCCAGATGCCTGCCTCACATCAACCTCCTAGAGCAAGAAAGTTATACAAAGCCATAAATAATGGGGGAGGGGCAAAGACACAAAAATAGGGACACTTATTCATCATTTTTTTATTATTAACTACCACACTAGCCTTTCTTACCATACCTTACTCACTTACCTCCTACGAACATCTTTCTCTGTCTGAACAAAACCATTGCAGCCAACAGACTTTACCATCTTCTTTCACCTTTTTCCTTAACCATAGTAACATAACCTGTTTCTCTAACTATATATTACCAAAATTCCACAGAGCAACCCACATTATTTACTTCTCTACCAAAAAGACTTTTAATAACCTCTATAAACTCCTAAAATCTCTACTATACCCCAGCAACACCCCCTCTTAGACGGTGACATTCATCCAAACCCTGGCCCCTTTACTGACTCCCCCACTAACTCTACCAATTTTACAGTACCTATACTTTCTACAATTACAAATCCATCTAACTCCCTTCTGATAGCGCACCTTAACATTAGAAGTATTAACAATAAAATCTCCCACCTGCATGCACTCCTTGATATCCATTCATTTGACATTCTATGTCTTACAGAAACTTGGCTAAAACCATCTACTCTAGACCAGGAAATTAGCCCTTCTGGCTATAACATCCTCAATCTCCAAATTTCCCCCATTAATGTGCTTCCATCATTAGACTCTAAATCTGAAACCCTATCAAACTCCAAATCAATAACTCCAAATCTATCTATATAATCTGCATGTATCTACCTCCAGGTAATAACACACATTCTCTAGAGAACCTGCTGAGTCACCTCTCTACCCAACTACCCCAGGAGACCATTGTACTTGGTGACGTTAACATAGACTGGTCCACTTGTAGTTCTCTAAACCCTACCAACCACATAAACCTCTTCGGATTCTCACAATTAATAACAACTCCTACAAGAATCCATAAACCTAGTAACAAGGAAAGTACTCTGGACTGGATTCTTATCAATAGACACCCTGAATCTTATACTCCAGGAACCCTTCCAGATGATATCAGTGACCACGTACTTACCTACATTATTAGACAAAAAGTCCATATTGCAACTACTCATAATCTCAAAACCTCCCGCTTAAAAAAATGCTTTAATCCAGACAGCTTCTTAACCGAATTGCAAGCATGTGACTGGTCACCACTAACCTATCTAGAACTAGACGAAGCTGTCACCTATTTTAATACAAACTTTCTGCAAATCCTAGACTCCCATGCACCTTACCACTCCACCAGAATAAAAACCAAATCTGCCCCTTGGCTCACAAAATAAACTAGGCAAAAGATACTCCTCAGAAATAAAAATCTGGGCCAAATGGAGATCTACCAAATGTACAACAACCCACCTCCAATTTAAACAACTAAGAAATACCACCAAAAAGGATATTCTTAGAGACAAAAAAGATTTCTTCCTACACCTTCAACAAACCAATCAACAAACTCCACAAAAATTCTGGTCTGGGATAAACAAACTTCTTCAGCCAGGTCACACTACTACTCCTGACCCAACCGGTTTCAACAATAGCAACTCCAACCTAATCCCCGATACCTTTAATAACTATTTCACAGATGCCATTCAAACCCTAGCCAATTCTTTACCACCCCCCACTGCTACCCAACCTAATAACTGCAATACTTCTCTACCCACCTTTCAAACACAACCTGTATCTACTTCTCTCATCTGTAAGCTTCTTCAAAAATTGAAACCTTGTACCCCTTCTGCTGACCATCTCCCATCTGAATACCTACAAATTGCCGCAAAAGCCATAGACTATCCCATCTCAATCCTTATTAACAGAACTATCTCTGAGGGCAAAATCCCTGCTTTATGGAAAATATCCCTTATCATCCCTCTACATAAAGGAGGACCATCTACTGAGCTCTCTAACTTTCGCCCTATTGCTGTACTCTCCCCATTAGTTAAGATAATGGAAAAATGTATTCACAAACAACTGCTTAACCACTTACTACAAAATAACCTACTGGCAAACTGCCAAAATGGCTTCAGGCCATTCCATAGCACATCTACTGCCCTTTTATCCTTTACCGACACTATATATAAAAATCGTAACAATAACTCTTTTTCCTCTGCTCTATTCATTGACCTGTCAAAAGCCTTCTGACATGGTTAACCATAACCTACTATTAAACAAACTAAAGGCTCACTCTCTCGATCCTCAAGCCATACAATGCTTTAGGTCTTATCTGGAAAATAGACAGCAAGCAGTACTTTGGCATAACAATCTGTCTTCACTACTTCCAGTAAATATTGGAGTACCCCAGGGCTCTATCCTAGGTCCCCTACTCTTCTCCTTATTTATTAATAACTTACACATGAACTTACCTCAAGCCACCTGCATTCAATATGCTGATGACTCCACTTTAATCTGCACAGCCAAGAATATATCCTCTCTCCACTCCCTCACCCAAATTGTTTTTCAAAATGTTGAAAACTGGTTTATGCAACACTGCCTCCTCCTTAATCCCAAAAAAATAAAACTACTGCTTTTTACTCCAACTCATAAATCACCCATTCCTTTCTTCTCTTTAACCTCTAACAATGGTACCAACATCAACCCAGAGACTACAACCCGCCTACTAGGTGTAACTATTGATAATCATCTCAACTACGATGAACACATAAACTCCACTGTAAAGTCTGTTAACAGAAAACTTGGCACCTTCTATAGAATAAAACCATTCCTTACCCCTCCTGCAAGGAAAGCAATTGCCCAAACCCACCTTATCTCTACCCTCTTCTATGCCTCTGTTATATATACCAACCTGTCCAATAATAACCTTTCCAAACTCTCCACCTGTTATACCAGTATAGCTAGATTCATCACATGTTCCCCCTTTAAAACTCACCACTGCCTTAACCTCAAACAACTTGGATGGCTAGAACTGAAAAACCAGATACTCTTTCAACAATTACTTATTACACACAAGACCCTGTACCACCCTAACAACACCCCTATCCTCACTCATCTAATTACACCTTACACTAATCTAGCTACACTACGTTCTGCTAACAAGCTTCTAGTTTCCTCAAATAAAGCCAAGAACAAAGCCGGGGATTCACTTTTCTCAAACACTGCAGGAAAATTCTGGAATCAGCTTCCTGCTGAATTATCTACCCTTGCTTCTACTTCTCTTTTTAAAAAACATCTTAAAGAACATCTGAAAGCTCATTGGCTTTGTCCATGTACTAACCCAGACTGACATCTTTTTCCCCTTCTATTCTTAACCCTATCCCTTCTCCTTTAACCTGTACTTCCAAATCGTAGTACTACACTTCCTCTTGAATAACACAATGACATATATATTCTCTTTCCCATAACTATGACTTGCTCATACCTTCTAGTGTGATTTGCAGAATTGTTTTTAGTTTAGTTTTTTATAGAATTGTTTAGTTAATTTCTACTAATACTGTTTAGTATACAAATGTATTATTATAACTGTTCACTAGACCATTGCTACCTCTGTATTTATTCTTAATGGTTCTATGTATTGTTAACTGTCTCAATATTCATGTTTGGAGCTTTTCTCCCCGGGCCTCTACTGAAAATGGACATATATCCAGCTAGACTAGCCAGGTCAACAAATGTAAAATAAATAAAATAAATAAATAAATAATAAATTATTCATATACTACGGGTTTGTTATTCACAAAACCTATTGTTGGGACATATGTTCTATTATTGTTCATATATTTCATTGGTTGCATATCAACATACCTTGTTCGAATACTATTATTGGTGGCCTGTTGCCATCAATGTAACTTGCATGCTGTTAAAATGCTTACTGTTGTTCAATTTATGCATGTGTTCTGTTTGCTATGCAACTGTTTCAGATCTCTGGGTTTGGGTTAATAGGAACACCCACGCATGCTGTTATAACTAATTTTGAAATGTGTTGTTCACGACTAACCAATATATCTGGGAAAACCACAGCACCATAGCATGTTTGGGAAGGCAGATCCCAGTGGATCCCATCTGGCTGTGGCACCGGGCCCCAGCATGTCTGGGACCCATCCTGAAACATCCTCCTTTGTTGGTCCTGCACCACCTTTGGGTGGAGCTGCCTCAGGGGATGGGGCCCACCCCCCCCCTCGGGCACAGGTGCGGAGAGGAGCCCGTCACCTGTTGACAGTTTCAGGTTATGGTAAGCAGGATCATCCACTTTGAGTTGGGTGGGCAGATGCACCAGATGGAGGGCCACCTGGTGCACCTCTAGGGGCAGGCTGCACCTCTTGTCCAGCCCCACATCACAGCCACCTTTGGAGTCATGGAGGTGCAGTGGTGACTGCCCATGGGTGGGGACCTCAGTACCACCGTATTCATTTGGGGGCTCATGGGCCTCTGATTCCCAACCACCTTCCCTGTCCAAGGTTTTAACCCCCTCATGTGTCATATACTGCCCCTGTTTGCTGTCTTGTGTGTCTTGTCTGTCTGCAAATGCTACCTATCCTACCCAACCTACAACCCCAAACATACCTACATTCCTTCCGCAACATCCCACTCTCACATAAAAAAAGGGCATCTGTCCCACAAAAAAATCATTACCCCATACATAGATCTACATTTTTCCCCTGTGTACAGTGGAATTAATCAATCTACACACAAATTATTCTCCAAATGGCTGTCACCAACACCCCTCTCTGCCACTCATTTGGACAGTGTCTAGACATCTAGACAGTGGAGAGGTATGACTGCAGTCATGTAATAGTACAGAAAAAACAGTGAGAGCTGCCAACCATTTCGCCCAGAACCCTCTGAACCACAGTAGCATGGCACTATCACACATCAGCTCTGGGGAATTACCCATGTATTTCCAAATATAGCATGCACTACAGGGACAGAACTGTAGGGAAAAACAGATATTCGCTTGAAAATGTCCACCCACAACCATTTGCACCACAGTCACAGCAACATTCCAGTACCCCAAATGAACTCTAGTGTAGAACGACTGTTTGACCATACATATTCTGACTGCCAGTCACACACTACACCAACATATACTGCCCCAACTCACAGTCTACTGGGAAACATGTGGTGTTACAGGACATTTCCCAGTCTGCCCCTACAAACATTTACACCTGACAGACCACCGGCAATTGTAGCAGCATGCACAGTCAGATACAAAAGGAGATATGACACCCACATCTGCTACTCTCTCTATTTAGTCCAACAAACATTTATGCACAGTACCGCTACACAGTCTTGGCAGTCTGTTAACAATGGCCAGACATACATAACACTTAATTGTACAGATCTCCACAAAATGTCCAGGGTCTGCATCCCAATTCCAGGAGTCTGCTAAGTCACTAGGATGATACCAGGAGAGCAGTCACTAAATAATGAAATACCATACCTCTGTACCTCCTACCGCAAGACATCTGGACAAAGCATAACATACGTGGGGGCCAGGGGGCCAGAAAGAGGGACATATCTGACATAATAGTGTTACAAACTGAAACAGTTGCTGGTGTTACAGGGTTTGTTGCAACATAACATCCCTGAAGGATATGATGCTTGAAACACTAATGGATGTCAACATTTACTGACTACAATCCTCACATTATCCTACTGATTTCACAAAAATAGAAGTTGTCTGAGGAACAGATCAAACATAATAGGCAAACCTCTGGGCAGTCTATGGACATTTGGACAATTGAGAGATATGTCAGAGACATATCACTGTCAGAAGTGAAGTCACACAGAAAATGCATGTCCAGACAAACCCTGTTAATCTAGCAATCCTCTATTCATATAACAGCAATACTTGCAATCTGTACCCAATTCTGGAGCTTTGCCCCCATGTTGTTGGGCTGTCTCCACATGTCTTGTCCTGAGAGGTATTTCCACCTGTGAAGTCATAGCCTCCACACCTCCATAATGTCCCCCACACAAGCAAGGAAAAGGAGCAAGGCCCACATGAAGGACTTAATTATAGAACAGTGTTGCTATGGCATTGGCTAATGGAAAGACAACACAGCTGCTCTGGATGCAAGTAGCAAGTGGGAGACACCGATTGGTGCACAGGCCATTACCTGCTCATGAGCATTACCTACAAAAGGCAAGCTGCTGCCTATGCAACACGAGTCTTAACCCATCTACACAAAGACAGACTGTGACTACACAAACCTAACCATTTGTAGTATTCTGAGGAAACTCTTCAGCACTATAACAGGTATGTCAATCATGTAAGCTTGTAATGGAATGCAGAAGGGGGATGCAATAATGTCAAATAGGTCATTAAACACTAGATCGTAACAAGACCTGCTGGACTCACATGCTTCTGTCCATTATGGCCATTCTTGCTTGCCCTGTCTGCATTGACATGGATTACATCTCTGGGTCCTGATTCACCCCAGAAAAGGTCAGCTCATGTATGACTACTGCTGGAGTGTCTGTTGTGCAATACTGAGTGTGACACTCCTAGGCCAGCTACCTGGGATGTTGTACATATTCATATGTCACCTGTGAATGCTACTATGATACATATGCTTGTCCTACAAATATAGGAGTCCTATATAGGGTATGTACATAGTGCAAAACAGGTGCAGAGGTGTGTGTTGAACTGTATGCTAAATACTGAGCCCATACCTGACAACTGTCCAGAGTTTTGCAGACTGACCACGTCTGCCCCTTATTTGTAGTCAATGCCTCATACAGTTGTGTATTGTCCGGCACATCACTGGCAACCCATTAAAGACTGAAGTCATAACATAATAGTATACATTTGATTGTCAGAAGTCATATCCTGCAGAATAGACCTGTGAATGTGACACTGTCTTTGTTGGCAACTATGTGTGTTTCAGCTAGATTCATAAAGTGACACTATTTTCTGACCTTTGCCCACCAGTGATGTGTGCCCTTGTGCAGATGTCTTGCTCTAACAGGAGCTAGGTGTCTTAGCATAAAACCCATGTCAATACAGGCGTACCTTGTCCTGTAGGATGCCGACATTTGTGCAGTCACTGACACCTGCTTTGTAGCTGTGGAGAGCACACCAACCTTGTCAGGTTACTCATCCCATCATACATTTAGACCCAAATAGAGGGCTGCAAAGCCACAGGGAAGTGGAGTGTTGAACATAACATACACATACACACCTCCAGGCTGGCTAAATAGCATGACATATGGGAGACATCCTGAGTGCACTAAACAGTTGACAAAACACCTACTTCAAATCATAGCTAGCTACAGGCCTCCAATCATGTCTATGCACACCCACCACACCTATTGGGACTTGCTGGAATCTGTCAGGATTCAATCATCTACCTTGCTCCTGGGTGACTTCATCTACCCAACTGTAGTGTGCATGACCTATGCCACCTGAACATGAAATAGATTCTTGGCTTTGTCAATGGCAATGCAGTGGATCATCCAGTCAGCACTCCTACGACAGGTGGAAATAACCTGTACCTGGTCCGAACCAATATGAGTAGCCACTGTAGCACTCTTACAGTGTCATCCTCCTTGGTAAGATCTGACCACATAGCCATCACTGTTCAAGTCACCATCACCCCCCCCCCTGTCAGGGTCAAACATAATTGACTTTACACAAATAACTATAAATCTCCTCAGAGCAGGTAGAAGTAGCTTTACAGCCAATGTCCCATCAGTTGGAGCTAGCAGTAGTATCCAGGAACACACTGCAATACTATGTGGGCACCTACATAGCTGCATAGACTCAGCAACACCTGACAGGACAACATCATCTTCCTCAAGGTAGGGTAAAAATCTGTGGTGGACAACAGCAATACACAAATCCCATAATAGGTGTAAATAATTGCTGCAGAAGGCCAAGAAGGAACAGGTGCCTTTTTGGAAGCAATGTCACCTTGATCTGCACAAGCAAATAAGGTCACAGGTGAATTACCCTAAGGCTATCTTTGAGTGCAAATTGGACTCATCCACCAAGGCCAATCAAAAGGCCCTCCATACATGTCTGTAATCCCAGAGCCAACAGACAAATCCGTTCTGTAGTGGTGGGCAATAACACCCCATACACATATGGCATAGATATAGGCAACCGGCTGCAGACAGATGAAGTGTAAACATCACCCCCTGTCCCCCCCCCATTGGTATGCATGCACATGCACAGCACCTGACCCCTACCCTCATCATCAGGAAGCAGGTCTGTAATGCCCTATCAAAGGCAATACACAGAAGTCTCCATAGGCCTGATACCATCCCTGGCCTCATCCTACATGAACACAGGCATGGTCTCTCAGATTCATTCTGCACTGTAGTCAACCACAGCCAGATCACTGGTGTCATCCCATCTGCACAGAGGACAGTCACTGTCATCCCTATACACAAAGGCGGAGCAATCCACCAACCCAGCCAATCATATGCACATCAACCTAACTAACCTGCTCTGCAAGGGCATGGAAGGCAATATTAAGGACATTATGAACAGGGACATCGGCAACATCGAAATGCCTGAGGCCACACAGCATGGCATTGTCAAAGGGAGACCAGGCCTGTTAAACCTGGTTGACCTCTCTGAAGTGGTCAACAAATGCAAAGACAAGGAGAAGATGGGTGGGGAAGATGGTGAACAATGCCTACCTTCACCTAGCCCAATTCTCACACAATAATCCCCAGGTGGCCGGGATACGTATACCTACACAGCTAGGCACCAACCTGTATGTTAACAGATGGGTAGCTAACTGGCCCAATGATAGTACCCACTCAGTCAAAGTTGTGGAACCCATCTCCAGTAGTAGAATCTTCCAAAGTGATATACCCCAGGGATCAGTCTAGGGGCCTCTACTGTTTCAGATATGTGTCTAAGGTACAGGACAAAAGCAGTGGTCTGTGGCTGACCAGGTGTAAAGATGCTTGCAAGCTGGCCACTATCTTACATTCCCCTATTGATGTGAGCATCTCTCAAAAGGCCCTCAACCAATTACTGACTGATGCAAAAGCATTTCCACAAACTGAATGCCGGGAGAGGCATCATTTTCCCTGCTGTGGCAGATGTCATCCACACCAATTGTGACAATAATAATGTAATGAGCATGCAATCAGGTGTGAGGCAACTTGTGCACCAAGGCTGGTAACAACCTGACAGTTTCCCACTGTGTGTGTACCATTGTACAGAAGGCTGTCTACATGGCCCACCTCACAAATAGTTGGGAGGGTGGCCTAATGGTTAACGTGTTTGCCTTACAAACACAAGATGCAGGGTTTGACTCTCACAAGGGATAATTGGCTAGGCTTAAAATGGCCCACAAGGGCAGTTAGTCTAGTACTAATCTATGAACCTATGAATCTATGCGCCTATGTCATCCAGAAACCAGTAGGCCACAACATCCCTGTACTCCACCCTTATCAGATGCATTACCAAGTACAATGGCTCCTTTGGCATATACCTTGCCAAGCAAATGCAGCAGTTGCAGAGACCACAGAGGTACCTGACAAGGAAATTCCAGGGTCTGCAAAACCTATCCTATACAGGTAGGCTGAAAGCCCTGTCCCTGTACTCAGTCTCATACAGTCTGATAATAGGTGACCTGTGTCTGGCATACCAGGCCATGTCCAAACCAACCTTGATGGCATTTCTGCATATCTGTAGGACAGATTGCACTCATGCATCATGCACACAAGGCCCTCACCTGATCTGTGACATGTATAGTACTTGCTGACAGGATAGTATAGTGACCCACACAATACACTGTCAGTAAAATACACTCTCTCCCCATGTCTAGCAGTGTATGTGTATAGCCCTCTTGAAGAAGAAACTGAACAACTGTATGGGAAATGGATGAGACACCCCTGGCATCCTGCATGTACCCCAGCCAGGCAGTGGAAACAGGTGCTGGCTTGGAAGGGGCATGGGCGAAAATCTGGGCCAGGCTTATGAGGGCATCAGGGCCAATAGCCTGGTATCATCTTATGAGGCTATTCACCTAGTACTTTACATGTTTCCTGTATGTATTGCAGACTGTCCTGCAATGTTGTCTAAAATGAATCCCTGTGAGTCTGAACTGTGTATGTACTGCAGTGATAGTGTATAGTCTTGTCCCCTCATCAGTTATCATCACATATCGTTACAACTTGTCATTGTATGTAGTCTGTATAGCAGTAAGTCAGTTCTTACAGTACGTGCATATACACTTGGTGACACTGTATAGCTCACTCCAATAGCCTTGGTGTTGGCCACAATTACTACCATTCTGCTACTAGGTCCATCACACAGTAGGATTTTTCACCCCTTTGTTGTGGGCCTGACAGTAGCAGTGAAAGAGATGGATTGCGGCAGGCAGAACTACCATAAGGTCTGCCCTGAAGGGCCCATAGGTGTCACAGCTGTGCTAGACTCACCAGAAGCGTGCGTGTGTGTGTGTGTGTGTGTGTGTGTGTGTGTGTGTGTGTGTGTGAGTGTGTGTGTGTGTGTGTATCAGCAAACATAATACTGCAGGGTATTAATTTAGGGTCTATATCATAATATCGAAGTATTAAAAGTTTGAATCACTAAAGTTCGAACTTTAATGACTGAACTTTTAATACTTCGAATGTCAAAAAAAAATTTTAAGCCCAAAACAAAAAAAGAAACGCTCTATGCAGGGGAACAAGCCCCCCTGCAGACCCACACCCCCTGCTACTTAAATATACCAACTCTGAGATCGCACTACAGTGCAGGAAAGGGAAATGTTCTCTTCCCGTACTCTATGGCGATCTCTGTTATATGATTCGAGGTTTTAAAAATTCGATCATTAAAGGTCGACCTTTAGTGATTCGAAGTTTTAAACCTTTGAACATATGATAGGAAACCTTAATTTTCATATGTTATGTTCCCCTCGCAGGTGAACACAGGGGTTGATGTCTCTCCCCTCACAACTTGATATCAGTGTCTTAGCAGACTCCCATGATGATGGTGGTCATAGTGAGGCACAGGTGAGGTTTTCGGTGCCTGGATCCGTGCCATTGCTTGGTATCCGACTTTCACCCACCATGTCCCCGCACACAGTCAGTATACCCACACATGCCCATTGCCCAGCAGCCATGGATAATGGACAGGTTAAGGATGGTGGCATGGAACAGGCTAGTGTGTTGAGTATGGTGAGTGTGAGTGTAGACACCAGACATAGGCAGAGAGCAGGCAATGTCACACACAGGCAGATGGTCAAGGGTGCTCAACAGAGGACTGCTGCCCATCAAGCCCCTGTTGCAAGTGCCATGGCACGTGTCACCAGATGCATGTTATGGTCCATCATGGAGGCACAGGTGCATACTGGCTGCAACACCAGACAGATGCTCAAGGTCATGAATGCAGTGCTCCTTGCCATGTGTGATGACTTCCATGGCAGTTGTGATGCCATACGTCAACTTGCCAATGTTGGGGATAGACAGTGGGGTGAGATATTGTCACTTCTCGATCATGCAATGTCTGTGCTTGAGCATGTGGTGGGAGTAGGGCATCCGCCAGGTGCACGTAGGTCAGCAACATGATCAGCTGTGAGCCCACATGGCCGTGCACATTCACGGTCCTGTAGTGGCAGTACCAACAGCACTACTGAAGGGAGGGTGCTGTCCACACTACACTGGAGCAGGCAATAGGCACATTGTCCTGGCCAGTCCCATCAGGGATGTGGGTCCAGCAGACAGCAGTCAGCATCAGGGAGTAGTACTGCATCTGTCCTTGGGCCTGGCGGTCCCAGTGATACTCCTGGTAGAACCAGTTACCGCATCCCTGCCAGGAGATGGTGAACCATACATCCTGCCATGTATGGTCCACACCTGACCAACATAGCCCTGTGTCGGGCATCTACATTGCTTGCTGGTGTGCAGACAAGCACTCACCACCAGACACACACAGCTCCTCACACACACACACACACACACACACACACACACACACACACACACACACACACACACACACACACATGATGTCAGCCATATGGCCCAGCTTAGGCCTCTGGCAATCCAACACCACACCCTGTGCATGTGATGATACATGTGTCACAACCCTGTTATCCATACCATCGATGCACAGACATTCTCATGTGGGTCTGATGCACAGGGTGACTATGGTATAGTGTAACAATTTCATGTTGTGTAAGGTGCTGTCTGCTGACAGTAGTTATGGGTACACAACTAGGTGTATGTACCTTGTTAGCCATGATGCACTATTGCTGTTAGTACTGCTGACTGACTGCAGTGTCACATACTGTAATTCTGGTTGTGTTCAAGGTGTCTGTGTGTCTGCAGGCTGTGGGCCTGCTGACAGTAGCAATGATGAGTAAGGCAGAGTAGAAACATAGTGACAGTTTCATAGCTAAGGTACAGCTGTACATGTACATGTTTACCAGGTGTGTTAGGGGCAATTGTGGCAGACAGTGTGACCTTGCATACATACCCTTGACACAGCCACCTAGCCTGCATACATGTCACCTGGGTATTCTGTAGGACAGCAGGCTCACACATACAGAGGAGGTTACTTGGTACTGGTACTAGGTCCCTCACCAGCTTAGCCATTCAATGCGACAGATTTGGCTATCAGGACCTGCTGCCCTTGCCATTTCTGTCACATCCACTCAACCGTCATGCTGTTGATGATGGTTTGCCTAGTACTGTGTATGACAGGTTTGGGGTATGTATTCATGACAAAGATCAGTCTGTGTTAGTCTAACCTGACAATCACCAGCATGTGTGTCTGCTATCTCATATGCATGTCTGACATCTCATGCTGGTAGTGCACACAGATTCATAGTCCTGTACATGGGGCAGCTGATGAAGGGCTGAGCACAGCCCCAACCTGCACAGTCTTACAAACAATGGTGCTAGATACATAACACAGACAGCACAGTGGTACTGTAGTGTGGCTGTGTCTGCCACTACTATTGAAGGGGGTGACAATTGCAGGAGCTGTTAGGATTGGCAATGGTGGGTTCAGAGGCCCTTAACACATTAGAGCCATCACACACACACACACACACACACACACACACACACACACACACACACACACACACACACACACACACACACACACTGCTGCATGGGGACATGCATTGAGACACACATGCACATGGAGGTGACATCAGAGTAGATGACCTACTCATCTATTAATGTACAATACACTGTGATACGACCATTGCACCACAGTGGCTTGGTGTTAGAAACTGTGTAACTGTGCTTCTATGGTGGATAACATCTGTATGGGGTGACACTATTTTGGCAATGGGGGAGCTCAGAGGGTGGAAAAGGCACTCAAAATGGTTTAGGCAGCACATACACACACTGAAGACAGCCACAGGGCCTGTGCATACAGAAACACATGCACAGTTGCCAATAGACATATTAGTAACCCTATGTATCCAGTTGTATGTACTATAGTGCTGCATACACATGCCATGCTCCACATACATTATATGCTTAGGACATAACACACAACCTCTTACAACAGGTACTCTTACAAATGCATTCATGGATGGTAGGATAACCCACAAGACATAGCAATTGGTCTCGTCTACTGCTCCTACATATCTGCACAAGTGATAGTGTGACAGACTTTGTATCAGCATGATGTGTAAGTCAGGTATGATATCTGAAACTGACATGTGTGTCAGTATGGTAACTGTGACATATTTGGCAATATCACAGGAATGCTTATTGTCAGGGGACACAGACCACATATAGGTTGCAAACATATTGATATCTCATGTACATCTGTACAGATGACTGGTATGGGCTGTATAGTGTTACATGGTGCATGTGAGGCAGATGCCATTAACAGGGTATTTAAAGTAATGTCATGGGTAGGGGGTCAACAGACCTTAAAATGGTATAGCCTACACACAACAGCCACAGGGGATAGGCTTCATACATTACTATAGTTGTCAGTATTGAGATTAGAACCCCTACTTATCTATTTTCACTATAGTATCCTGCAGTCATTGCACACGCCACAGAGCTTAGAGGGCTGATAAGTGTATACAGGTACATCTAGGGTAAATGCCATAAGCAGGCCTTGTAAAGTAGGGTGATGGGATGTGCACTGGGTGGTACATGCCTCAAAATGTTATATAACCCACACCCCCAGAGGATATGAGTCTTGGTCAAACACACACACACACACACACACACACACACACACACACACACACACACACACACACACACACACACACACACAAGCACACGCACACACACACACACACACACACACACACACACACACACACACACACACACACACACACACACACACATACACACACACACACACACACAGTTGCCACTATTGAGATTAGAAAACCCTACCTATCTAGTCATGTATACTACAGTGTCACACAGTTATCACACACGCCATGGAGCTTATAGGATTTCACAGTGTCACAAGGTATATCTAAGGTGATTACATCAAGAGCCCTTGTAAAGTATGGCAATGGGAAATGTACTGGGTGAGAAGGGCATCAAAATACATTACCCTACATACACACTTACAAACACCTTCACACACACACACACACACACACACACACACACACACACACACACACACACACACACACACACACACACACACACACACACACACACACACACACACACACACACACACACACACACACACACACACACACTTGCCATAACTGAGAGTAGAACCCCTGCCTATCGCATTATCTGTATTATACTGTTAGTTAGTTATTACACATGCTATGGAGTTTATAGGGCTGAGTGCTGTCCAAAGGTGCTTCTAAGGGCAATGGCATAGGCAGAACTGCTAAAGTAGGGTTCTGGGAAGTGTTGTGGGTGGGAAAGTCCTCAAAATACTTTGTCTTACAAACATACAAACTTAAAAACTCTTGTATATACACTTATAGTTAAGAATGACTTCCTGCCAGTGCCTATTATTATGTTTACTGGTAGTGCACAGACCCAAACAACAATGCCAACCATATTTGCATGATGTTAAGCAGAGAGTAACAGTGCCAAACAGAGAGGAAAGCAATTTTTGAAACTGGAAGGTTAATCTGACTGTTGCTGGAACTGATAGGTGATTTAACTTTGCAGACATGTAGTGGGGGCATACATTTTATGACCTGACATATTTTTGTGTGGTTTTACACACTGATAAAATTAATCTTTACACTGTAGGATTCAAACCTATGCATAAGGGACAAAGTATTTTCTTCCACAGTGCTGATTTTCCATCCTTGTCATAGAAGAAGTGCTTCTCAGACATACTCATTATTTACATATAAATACACGACAGACTGAGGGGTTAATCATGTATTTGTGTGACTTGACGAGGTCCTGGTTTATACATCCCTGTGTGTATGATATTATTTAAGTGTGAAGACCATCCAAGGCCAGAGAACACAATTATGTTTACAAAAACATATTAGTCAGTATACCCTCACACAAATAATTTATATGAGTTTATTAAAACTAAGTGTACAACCCTTAATAAAATTGGGAGTGTGTAATAATTTTTTTCATGTGAATTTTAATATAAAGTAAAATGAAACAACAGTAAAAATATGTGAAATTTTCTGTATTGCAGCCCTATACTAACACCTGCTGCCACAGGAATACTTAAAAAACAGTTGGATATTTTCATATTCATTACAAACGTCTGTGTGTTAACCACCACACAATGCCACTTACCATGTTTGCGTGGCAACAAAACACAGAGAATACAATTTATCCCTTTTGAAATTCTCTACTGTCTGCTTCCTCTCTGCAGGTGTTCTAGACCTGCAGGTGTTGGAGAAGGTTGCAAACTGCTGCGCAACACCAATAGCAGGTCTGTGTTATGGAAAGCAAAAAACGCAATGATGTAAGCTTTTTGAAACTGATAAATCCAAAGAACAAGAACAAGCCAGCAAAAGAACAAGCCTAGCACAACAGGACCCGGACGAACCAGCAAAATAACGTATTAAACCAACTGGGTTGCTTTTTTTGCTGGTTCTTCCGGGATACAACACAGTTGGTTTAATACATTATTTTGCTGGTTCTTCCGGGTCCTGTTGTGCCGGGCTTGTTCGTTTGCTTTTTGAAACTGAGACTGTCTGCATTCTGTCTGCAGTCATTCTGTCTTTTTTGTGTGTGGGCCATTAGTCCAGGTTTGTGTGATTGTAAGCAACATGCAAATGTAAGAAAAAAAGCTAAACTTGTTTTATCTATGTGAGCAGTGGTTCTTAGGTTTCATCCTTAAAAGGCAAATGTGGGACTTAAACTGAAATCTACAGATAGTATATACTGTGTGTATCACCGTGTTTAGTGGATGTGTTACACACACACATGTGATTCACAGGAGTAGTTCTTATATATATATATATATATATATATATATATATATATATATATATATATATATATATATATATATATATATAAAATGAACAACAGTACAAAATAAATGTTAGTACAGAAGAAAAATTTTACAAAAATCTGGACTTGAACTTCCACATCAATGAACCTACGCAACACAGTAAGAGTGTCTTATCCCTCTTTACTACAGAAACAGCTTTGCAGCAGGAATGCAAATCATTGGGCATACAAGCAAGTCGAAAATCATCCAGAGTATTAACAAGACATATGGCACTTGTACACTTCTGAGTTGTTTGTACATGTGTTAATTTCAGATGTAGTACTATGAATGATCAGACAGCCATTTATGACTATTGTTTGCAGCAATGCAGCTCTGTCTTATCTTCGTATGGTGTTCATTCTTCTCCTGTCTCAGAATTAATCTGGGACTCGCTATTTAATTGTTACAGTTAACAGCACATTCTGAGATATGAAGTCTGGAACTGAAATGTGTGTCATTATTTTCTAACTTCACTCTTAATGATTTGCCATTAGAAACATACAAGGGTTAAAGGTGGACATTCAGTTAAAATCTGTACATTTTAGATGTAAGGCCTATTAATTGATAGAGGACACATGTATTCACATAAGTCAGTGCCGTCACATTTTGATGTAAATGCTGTACAAATCACCCACATTCTACTTACTTACATTACCAAGTAACAGTATGCAAGGATATGCCATTCATTTTTATTCTTAGACATTTATTTTTCTATTCCAGGTTCAGTGCTTACCTTGAAAATCCAGTAGTTGCAAGTGTTTTAGTTGAGGGCTGACTCTGTCGTCGGATGCTAGCAGTACACAGCCCTTACGTGGGTAAGTAAATGTTGTGACTGTTGCCTGGCATCAATGTTACTGCATGTATGTGTGTAGGATGCAGGTTTAACCCCTTAAGTGGTGAGCGTGTGTGCTATCCATTACTTCTTGGCCAGTGCAAGGCCATATTGTGCACATCTGCATCTGCCTACACCCACAGTGGCTGCTAGTTCCTCCTCTGACTCCTCAATCATGTGTGGCTGTGGTGACCTTGCCAGTGGTGGTGGGATGTGTGGCCCTTCCCCTTGCAGTTCCTGCTGAATCTATTTTGTTAGGATAATGTTGTGGAGCATGGCATAGACAGTGAATATTTCAGCACATGTACAGGGATAGCATTGCAGGTCTCCCCAGATGTATCTAGGCACCAGAACCATGACGTTAGCAGCCCAAACACACACTCTGTGACATTTCTTGTTCATGTGTGTGCCTCATTATAGCGTTCTTCAGTTGGTGTGTGCGCATTTCTGATGGGCTTCATCAGCCATGGTTAATGTATGACTTTCATTCCCCAGTAAATGACCCTGTGGGATATCTCCCCAGTAAACATCTCATACAGTTGAGAGTTGTGCTAGATATGTGAGTCATGGTAACTGCCTGTGTTGCCAGCACACACATTCAGGATGATTCCCTTAGTGTTACACATGGCCTGGCAGTTAATAGAGTGGTAGCCCTTTCTATTTATGTACACCCTTCCCTGTTCTCTGATTTCTACATGTGTACAGTTTATGGCAGCCAGGACTTCAGGGTAGTGTGCTACAGGGTAGAACTCCTGCATAGTTCTGGCTGTGTACTCAGGTGTACAGGGAAAATATATGTACTCTCTGGCATGTTGTAGCATAGCATTCAGGAACTGATGGAAGATGCTGATGCCTGTGATGCTCCTAGCATGTCCCCTCTTGGTCTCTGGAAGGTTCCTGTAGCTAAAATTCTAAGTGCTACACATACCTCAGTCTCCACTGGTATTGGTTCCTCTGGATTTGCCTTTGTTCTCAGTTGAGGATGACAAAGGTTGCCGAGTTCCTGTAGTGTGTCTCTATCCACCCTGCATAGCTCTATAATTTCTTCCTCATGCAGATTATGAAAAGTTAAATGGGGTCTAAAAGCCCTTCTCCTTCTTTTCTGTGGTCTATTAGCAATAGACATGGACCTGCTGCACATACACATGAATAAAAGCAACATCATCCCCTAACAGTCTTTCCGTGTAGCCTAGTTTCCATGACCATATTCCAATAGGTCTTGGAATTCGCAGGAGAAAATGAGCACTGAGCCTACATGGTTGCTTTATAGCTTGTTGAATATCTCCTTCATCTTGGATTGGTTAATTAGCATACAGTTCAGCTACTTATGTTGTAGTTAGCATGCCACATTACTTACTGTGTTTGTGCAGATGTACATGCCATATAGAGCCACTTACTGAATACAAAAGTTGCTTCACAATGTGCACATGGTTTTAGTGGCCCGTGTAGTGTTTAATGAATCTGTACCATGTTCTTTTCATTCCCTGCTATAAATCAAAATCATATGAGACTTTCAGACATCAAACCTAAAATTCCTAAGCACAAGAATTGATATATTGATTCCCAGATATTAACCTAAACTTGAAAACATGTCCATGCATTCCTTTAAATTCTTGGCATACAACATTATAAGTCTGAGAATCATAGTCTGCATTTGGTTATCTAGTATGTTAAGGTACAAAATTGAATTTATGCAACACAGTTCAGCAGAGCAGAATGATTTCCTTTATTGTAGTAGAACACACGTACATTCGAGACTAAGCAGTCAAGGTCTTGCCTCCTCGAACAAAAAAAAAAAAAAACTACAGACATTTTTATACTGTAAAAGCTTCTGAGCAAACATTTTGATACCTGTTATACTATGGCCATTAACCAATTGAAACTGAACACCTTCGTATTATTCTGTTTACTTAAAATTTGCAAACCCCTGACCTGAACCTTTCCTTATTACTCACAAGTTCTGATCTTCCATGTTGGCACTAGGAAATGCCAAGAGAGTTGAAAAGCCAAAGAAAGGCCTATGCTGTCAAGATCCATTTTAAAGTAAGATGAATTCTGCTGTCAAAGAAAAAGTATTATACGAAACACTTAAGCATTTCTCTTTCCTCACGTCTCCCTTCTCAGGTAATAATAATCTGCCAGGCTGTAATACTAATACATCCAAAAAAGTGAATATCAGGTGAAGCTGCCAATACGGCTACGACAGAACAAGGATCCAAACCCAAACTCCAAACAATATTTATTTATTATTTATATTTGTTTATTGACATTTGATTACTGTAAAGTCCGATGGGGTAGAAGCCCATTTTCAGTAGAAGCATGGGGAGAAAAGCTTCAAATTATTACAAACCATTTTAAGAACAATAATTTTACAATCTTCAAAAATAAGACATCTGCATTTTAAATAATTATAACAAATTAGTGATAATATAAAATCATTGGTTAAGAATCAATGCAAGTTATATGACAGTCATTTAATATTTATAGAAATTTTACACAATTTGTAAATAAATTAAAGGTAATTTTGTCTAATACAAGCAGGAACTGATATAAAGTGAGTGAAAAACAGGCTTTAAGGTATATTTAGAGGGAAAGTCAGAGAAGAGAATTTGATAAAAGTAAGTGAAGAAGGGAGAGTAAGGAAATATAAGGAATGAAAAAAAAGGTACTTGTTTACAGTTAGGGATATAGTTGAGCAGGATATGTCTACCCCATACTTTATGTACTTGTATGTGTTAATTGTCAAACATCCAATAAATAAATTATATCTTTCCATACTTTGCAACACCACCTGATAATAGTTAATATCTCACCTCACTCAAGAAGCTGCTAACATTTACACATTATATAGAATTAGTCAAACCTTGCCTTTTTTCTTTTTTTATAATTTTCATCATGTGTAAGCCTTTTTTCTGCACTTCTTAATCCTGCTTCCAATGGATTTGGCATCTTCATCATCTATTCAGCTGACTGAATTTTATGTATCTGATACCATTGAATCCATGTCTCTAGTTTAAACTATAACCTATACCCTATCTGCATAATCCTTCTGAATTAAATCCCTCTACCTCATCTGTCTGTTTCCTGTCTGCTACAGGTACTTGAAAGGCCTCAGTAGAGTCTAAGCCCTTATCCAAAGTATTTCCTATATCACATTCCACCTTTTCTAAAGGTAGTGTAGACTGCAACAGGCTGCTCAGGGCTGCTGCAACATGTATAAACACATATCAGAATTTGAGTGTAAGCAGCAACCCCTATGAACTGACAGACAAACATGGTCCTGGCTGCGAGACTATGGTCTTTGAGCAGTTTATTCATTCTGCTCACTAGAGTGCATGGGTAGTGGGTTCCATAAGGGCACCTTATGGGTAAATGGAAAAGCTGGAGACCAGGAGCATTTTTGTGGGTCAAGGTCATTTCAGTCCATGGCCACATCTTAAGGGTTTGAATAGGATTGACTGGATCATCTCAGATAATGAGTTTTTTTTTCCATAGTGTAGCTTCAAATAAAAAAAGGACAAACATATTTGTCCTGCCTACCCATTGGACAAACCCTGGATTTAACAGCCCATTCAAATGTTGTCAGTGGCCTTATTTGTCTTTGTTCCATCCCTTTATGTCACTTGTCCACTATTTTTAATATCTTAAAACTGAAATATTTAATCTTTATTTAATTTAACTATTTAGTCCTAAGACCTAAGCATGAAGCAAACATTAAAACTAAATAATTAAAGCAGATGAAGGTGATAACAACAGAGTATGATTAAAACAGACAGAAACAAAAAATGAACGCCAAGATTTGTAAAAGAGCTCCCTAGCTGAGTTTAGAAAAATTTTCTGAAATAGATGAATATGGCTTCCAAAACAAGGTTTCTGTCTCACATGCTCCAATCAGAAGGTAGATGATTGTACAGGAGCGCTATCACAAATGAATGTCTGTCAGAGGTCTCTAGACATGCCCTGAAAATGACTAGCAGCCCCTGTTTTGATATCCAAACTGCCAGCATGGGATTAAAAGTACCCCCAGTTAGATTCCAGATAATGTATGGCACAATAAGTTACAACCCAGATTTTGAAGCCTGACCTTACTGTGACACACATACAATATGGAGCCTGAGCACAAGAGTGATATAAGTTGTGTATGAAGTACATATTAACACCCTTGAAAAAGAAGTCAACATCCAGTGAAGGTAAGCAAGGTTGATACCATTAACTTTATAGTAATCTAGCTGTGAAGACACTGATTTATGGTTTCTGATCCTTGAATCTTTAAGCTTCCTGTTTTACCAATAAATCCTTTTTCCATATACTTTACAAATTCCAGTTTTGTGTCTACTCTGCAAGTGACCCATGAAGTACAAGATATCCTGAGATACAGAGGTCTTCCAGTGAATGAAAATAAATAAATAAATACAAAATCACACTTCTTTTGTTTGATGCTCTCTCCCAATTTTTTTCACATCCATACTCTATATTCTTATACTGTATAAACAGCGGTGTTACCTGGTACAGAAACCTGGGCAGTAAAGGCAGAGCAGTTGAGGAAGCTAGAGGTGATGGAGATTAAGTGCCTCAGATGAGTAGTAGGATGCACACTGTCAGACAGATGAAGAAATGAGGACATCAGAGCAGGAGCCAAAGTAGTTCTAATTGCAAAGAAAAGTCAAAGAAAACAGATTATGGTGGTTCAACAACATGTGCAGAAAAGCAGAAGACAATCTGGTGAAGACAATTTGGGTCAGAGAGGAAGAAGGCAAGAGGAAATTAGGGCATTCAGCAAAAAGATGGATAGATTGTGTGAGAGAAGACCTGAGACAGTCAGGCATGAATGTTGAAGGAGGTAGAAGAGGAGGGGCACTGAACAGAGAGAGATGGCAACAGTTGACACCATACCTGACCCATGTAAAAAATGTGAAAAGGGGGACAATGATGATGATTGTAACATTCTCAGAAATCAACTTTAACATATAATCCAAAACCCACCCTCATAAATCATACCCTCTTATTACCCACATTTTCACAAAAATGTGGTGCATCTGTTTCTAATTGACTCCTAACATTTCATCCCACCCACAACATCCTTTAAATCTGTTTTCTGATCCTGTACAATTTCCATAATTAAACTGAAATTCTTGCTATTTTTATCCATCCTTTACCCTCTGTCTGCACAATTCAAATTCCTAGCCAAAGTTTGCTATGATAATTTTTCAATTAAATTCACACGTTATATCTTGATAAATAACTGTTGCATAAATATTATGCAGTGCAAACAGAATATCACTTCATTCAAAACCCACGCAGTCTGATCTCCAGTTTTCACTAATGAGGAGGAAATTAGGAGTTGTTTTATCTAAACACTGTAAGACCACAGCATCCTTCTCCACCAAAAGACCAAATGCATTTTCAATCCTGTATGTTCAGGATGTTTAGCCAGTCCCACTCTTTTTGGATTTATTTCCTGGGGCACAGTGGTGCAGTGGTTAATGTTGTCACCTCACAGAAAGAGGTTCTCCGTTTCTATTCTCATCTGGGGTGCCTTCTGTTTGGAGTCTGCATGTCCCTACTGCATTTATGTGGGTTTCTTCTGGGTACTCTGATTTCCTCCCACATTCCAAAGACATGCGTCTGGAGTGTTTCTCCCCAAGCTTCTGCTGAAAATAGGCTCTGTCCTAGTTGGACTTTCCCAGTCAACAAATGTTAAAATAAATATATGTCAGTATGATTGATTTGATCCTCTTGTATTCCATGGAACCCTCAAAAGTTTCCAAAGCACCGATTTTCCATTGTACAGCCTTACTAATAGACCAACTCTCACAGCCATATGTTACCATAAGGAAAACCACAGCTTTAACTATATGCCTGTGGGGCTATGAGATGTCTTTGTTGTTTAGAACCTTGTCCAGATTTATCATAGCTATCCTTTAAAATAAATAAGTATCTTTTCATTTCATGGCTGCAGTCTTTATGCCAGGAAAATCAAATCTGTTATGCGTCTTCTTCTTCCCAATCTATAATAGGTGACTCTATCGTCAGGCTCACCAGGCTGAACAAGGAGAAGGTCACGGTGAGCTGCCTGTCGGGCGCTAGGATCCGCCACATAACACAAGCACTCAGGTCACTCCAAGGCAAGTACAAATATGACTCAGTCATTGTCCATGCTGGTGTGAATGACCTGAGACGTACCTCCCTGGACTACATGAAAAGAGACATAGAGGAGCTCTCTGAGCATGTAGCCCAGGCCGGTATGACCCTGACCTTGAGTAGCATCTTACCCTCACCAAGAATGATGCCATAATAGGAAGACAAGATGATCAATTTCAACAATTGGCTTAAGTATTGGTGTCATTCAAAGGGGATCCAATGCCTGTCAGCCTGGGATGACATGCTCGACAAGCCACAATGCTTCGCTAGGGACGGCTTGCACCTGTCACCCCTGGGCTTTCGGATATTGGCAAAGGCTCTTGCTACCCCCATAGTGCCTTTTTTAGGCAAGGCTCAAAAGACAAACCCATCTCCATAGGTATCACAAGGGATAAGAAACTGAGAGTAATGCTACTCAACACCAGAAGTCTAAACCTCAAGATGCACGCACTCGAAACTCTCCTTAGCATGGAGAACATCGATATCTGTGCAGTTCCAGAAACCTGGTTCAAGGCTCCCGAGAGCACCACAGCACTACCAGGTTATACCTCATACAATGCTTTTTGGCCCCAAAACTTGGACCGAACCACAAAAGGAGGGGGAGTATCAATATTTGTCAAAGATACCCACACCTCCAGGTTGGTGGCACAGCACGAAGCATCAGATACTATCCATGTGCACCTAACAGTGGGTAAAACTGCCTTCCAGTTTATAGCCTGCTACAGACCACCCTCCCAAACCCAGGAACCCCACTCGGCCTTCCTGAGAACACTGGAAAATATGAAGGTCTCTCCAAACACCATTATATTGGGCGACTTCAACTACCCAAACATAGACTGGGAGCATTACTCTAGCTCCAACACCCTAGCCCAAAGGTTCCTAGAATTTATAAACTCAAATGCTATGGAACAACTTGTTACCACTCCCACAAGAGGGGAAAACATACTGGACCTGATCATCACCAACATGGGGACTCTATGCTCCAGACCAGAAGTGTATCCCTCATTAGTAAGATCAGACCATAAACTAATCTCACTGGATATTCACATCCCGACTCCACCCCCTGCCCTGAAAATCACAGTGCAAAACTTCTCTAATGCAAATTTCACACTCCTCAAAACCGAGGTGGAATCCTTCAAAGTCCCGGGGCCTGTGGAAAATACGGCCCAGACCGCAGAATCCTTTATAAACGCATTCTATGAACACCTTCAGGAATGCATAATTCATGCAATCCCAAATAAAACCAAGTCCCAATCCTCCAAAGGCAGACATCCTGTCTGGTGGACCCCAGCCATAAACAAACTATACAATAGAAGGAGGAAGCTACTACATGATAGAGCAAAATCCCAAAAAGGGAAGGCATCTCTGATCAGTATTAGCAAAAAACTACGGGCACTCATAAAATTGTCTAAGGCCAGCTTTGAGAGAAAAATTGCACAGGACACTAAGGATAATCACAAGGCTTTCTTTAGTTATGTTAGGAACCTGGGTGGGAATTCCCAGATATGCTCAGAATTAGTCCAAAATGACAAAAAATACACCGAACCCACAGACATTGCCAACATCCTAGCTGACAGGTTCAGCACAAACTCCCACCAAAAGGGCAAATATCTATCCCAGCAGAGTGCTGCCCCTGACATCTCAGATGCTCAGGTAAGAGCTGCCCTCTCCAAAGCAAAAAACACAGCATCAATGGGACCAGATGGTGTCCTGGGCTGCATCCTAGATGAACTCCAAGAAGAGCTAAACTCAAACATAAAACTACTGTTCAATCTCAGCCTTACTACAGGATATGTACCCAAAGAGTGGCATACAGCAACAGTAGTCCCTCTCCACAAAGGTGGTGCCTCAACGGATCCTGGAAACTATCGCCCCATAAGCCTGACTAGCTTGGTCTGCAAAGCTATGGAAAGAATCATCATGGACCTCATAAATAAAGATATTGGGGACCTAAAGACACTGGATCCTACCCAGTTCGGCTTTGTTAAGGGCAGATCCTGCCTCTTAAACCTGGTTGAAACAGTCACCAAGGCCATTGACGAGGGGAAGGTGGTCCACACAGCCTACCTGGACCTCGCAAAAGCCTTCAATACAATACCCCACTCGGGCATTATAGATAAGCTCACCAGCTTAAATATAAACCCCTATGTCACTAGATGGGTTGCAAACTGTTTCAAGGACAGAACCCACATGGTTAGAATTGCTGGAGCCATGTCAGACTCCAAACCAGTTACAAGTGGCGTCCCACAAGGCTCAGTCCTGGGACCTCTCTTGTTTGGTATATATTTCTTGGAGGTACAGGCCAACACGGAAGGACTGTGGCTGACCAAGTTTGCAGATGACTGCAAACTAGGTGCCATAATCGACACTCCAGCTGACACAAGCATCCTCCAAAAGGGCCTCATAGAAACAGACAACTGGTGCCAGAGCCATGGCCTCAAGCTAAATGCCAAAAAGTGTATAGTCATCCCTTTTGGCAAAAACAAAGTGCCCACAAATTACCACATAGGTGGTAATCCATTAAGTACAGAAGAAGTAATTAGGGACCTGGGGACCCAAGTTGATAGCAATCTCTCATTTGACAACCACGTGGCCAAAGTGGTTAGAAAAATATTTTATATAGCCCACCTAATCATGAAGGGATTCACATCTAGATCAGGGGAGGTCATCGTGCCTCTTTACTCATCCTCATCAGGCCTATAATTGAGTACAATGCCCCTTTTGGGATGTACCTTACCAGACACCTGCAGCAACTGGAAAGACCCCAAAAGTACCTCACCAAGAGGATCAAAGGGCTCAAACAGATGCCATATGCTGCCCGGTTAAAGAAACTCCAGCTCTACTCAGTGGCATACCGCCTGCTCAGAGGCGATCTGTGCCTGATGTATAAAGCCATGTCCAACCCGGAATTAATGGACATGCTGCACCTCAGAAAATCCAAATCCCATCGAGCTCTGGCGCTCAAGAGACTTGAACCTCAGCACTGAAATAAATAGGACATGCTGGAGGGACAGATTCATAACCCAGAGGCTCCCTTCACTCTGGAATAAAATCCCAGTCCAGGTTAGGCAGAGTCCCTTATTGACTCTCTTCAAGAGGAATCTTGATGAGTGGATGGGAGATCGTAGGTTTACCCCGGGTATCACTTCTGTGTCACTGTTAGACAGAGGCACAGTATACTAACCTCGAAAAAGGGCATAGCAAAATTAATTTAAAATGGGTGGCGAAAGCCAAACACACTCTGGCTAGGCTTATAAATGCCCTAGGGCAGATAGCCTAGTATGAACCTATAAACCTATAAGCAAAGGATTGATAGGGCTAGATAACATCATTGTAATGTTTGATGGTTTCCTTACTTTCCTCCATTGGGGTGCTATTATCTACATATGTTTCTTTCAGCAGCTTTCATTCTAGCATATGATTTGTCTAATGCAACTTTTCACATGGTATCTTTCATTATATAAATGCAATAAGTAGGGTGTCAGTTTTCTCCTTTTTGTATTCCTTTCCCAGTCTTGAAACAGTCAGTCACTTAGTCCATATTCAGTTTTAACTGTTGCTTCTTATTATTCATACAGAGACCTCAAGAGGCAAATAAGGTGACCTGGTATCCACATATCTCTAAGGACTTACTACAGTTTGTTATGGTTCAAAAGGTAAAGGCACTAAATTAGTCAATAAAGCAGAAGTAAATACTTTTTCTGAAATAACTTTTTCTCTATTATCCACTGTGTGTTGCAGATTGATTACTGGTGCCTCTGCCGCTTCTAAAACCAACTTGCATGTCTGGCAGTTCTTGGTCCATATATTGCTGCAGTCTAGCATAATCCTGAGCATTGGCTTGCTAGCAAGTGTATTTGTTCAATAATTTGAGCACTCTTTGGCATTATCATTTTTTTGGCACTGGAATATAAATTGACCTTTTCTAATCAAACGATGAGTATCGTGCCTTCAGAATTTGCTGGCAAATGCTCAGCAGCACTGTGACACCATAACTTTGCAGCATTTTAAACAATTCAACTGGAATTCCATCATTTCCTACAGCCTTGTTATTAGTAAGACTTTCTAGTGCTCATTTAACTACATTCTCCAGGATGTCAGGCTCTAGAACAGAGATCTTTTTTTTCCGATTGTATTTATAGTTAGTCTTATTTCAGTATTGGCCATGTGGGGATAGCCATGGGCAAAGCATGATCTTAAGCTGTTAATGAGAGTGTTTCCTATGACTAGTGAATTATCTTGGTATAATTTTATTAGCCTATGTCTTGTTTCTTTTCATACTCCAAGACCAAATCTGCACATTATTCCAGCTTCTTTAGCATTCCAGTCAATATAATATCCTCTTTGGTGTTATTTCCAAAAGTTGCTGTAGAGCCTCATGAAACTATTCAGCTTCCTTCTTGTACTTGGAGCATAAACTTTCATCCTTGTAATTTTGAGTGGCTTACCTTGTAGGCTAATTAAGATCATTCTGTCATACTTTGGGTTGTAACCATGTACTTATTTTGACACACCTTTATTAACTACAAGGGCTACTTTATTTCTCCTACAAGTTTTGTCACCCCAGTTGAAGCTGATTTTTATTTATTTATTTAACATTTGTTTACCAGGAAATTCCGACTTCGAACAAAGCCAATTTTCAGCGGATGCCTGGGAAGAAACACTCCAGATGCATGTCTTTGTAATGTGGGAGGAAACTGGAGTACCTGGTGGAAACCCACACAAACGCAGGGAGGACGTGCAGACTCTGCACAGGACACTCACCATCGGAGAACTGAACCAGAGAACCTCTTGCTGTGAGGCAATAACACAACCACTGTGCCATCCACGCAGATGCAGATGCAGCAACATACTTTAGTGAGTAACAGCTTTCTGTTGGTATGAGTGAGGAGGCTCCTCAGGCCAACTGATGTGCTCCAACATTGGCTGACATCATTTTACCAATCAGAAGACAACTGTTCACTTTAGAGTGAATAAAGATTTAATACAGTCCTTGACTGATGTGTTATCTAGACAGAGAGAATCCACAGGAATGTGTGTTCTTCCTACCCTTGTGCAAACCAAGGCATGTGTAATTCTTTCTGTTCTTGCTACAGAAATCTTTCAGAGACCAGCAGGAGAGATGTTTTCATAACCTTCTTTTATTTTATTATTTTTGTATTTGTATACATTTGCTAACCTGGTAAGATCACTAAACACAAGTACCCCTTTACACGGGTGACCTGGGAAGCACTGTCTGATTAAATGACTAGCTTAGAGTCACACAGAAGGCAAATGATGGTGGAAGGAATCAAACCCCATACCTTGGGTACAGGAGGCAGCTCATTAACAACTTAGAGTCTTAATCCTGTGCACTAATTGCTCTACCTCTACCTCTAGAACACTCAACAGCTTCCTTGGCCTCATGCTACTACATGGGAGAAGTATATGTGGTTTCTTACAATACCACAACAGAGAGCTAACAATATGCATGTCTTCTACAATATCACGCCCCCTCCATTGAGAAATTAGGCACCATAGATTGCACACATACAGCAAAAAATGATCCCACTTGGTCTGCAGTCACAAAAGTTTCTGAATGGGAAGTGCGACCATTCTAACTAGTGCCAGGTAGTGTTTGCGCATATGGGATCATAACCAATGTATCTACACAACTCTCAAGCAGTTTGCCTGATTCAGACATATGGCACACATTTGAGCTACATCACTGCCTCCTTAACAGTACATTCTACAGGGCCATTTAGCTGGTAAGTGCTGGCACCGTGACTAATGCTAACCTGTACAGTGTATCCAAAGATAGTAACCCAACAAAACAGTGTAAGAAACTTCTCTGTGTGGAAGATTTTCAGTCCATATATCTCTAGTTAATGACTGTATGTTAATCAGATCAGACAATAGTAGAAGAGGTAGCGAACTTAAACTCGTCTTAAGCCAAAAAATAATAAAAAATATAAAATATGTCATTTGAAATATTGTACAAAATTACTAAGTATTCGAAAGTAATCTAAGCAAGGTAAGCAGTTTCCAGTCGAAAATCCTTTATTATGTACACAGACAAGCTATCCAAGTAAAACAAAAATAGAGTAGTAATTTACTCACAACCTTTCTAAATATATATATATATATATATATATATATATATATATATATATATATATATATATATATATACTTTTTATCAGGCAAGGGAGTGGTTTATTGTGCTGTAAAACAAAGTGTTATTGGTACACGTTAAATTCACATCCCTTCCCCCATCAGTGTGACATTTGAACTGGTCCTGCCCTACTTAGTAGCTGTCATAATAATATAACCCTTATGTACTTTAAATAACATTTATAATGATGTGGTACCTCTTATTTAACCAGATTAAGTAGATTATTAACTCTGTGATTTTATCCAAGACAATATACTATATGGCTGGAAATATACACACAGAGAAGTTTCTTACACTGTTTTGTTTTTGGACCTACTATACTTGTTTAGTGGGTTTTTTGAGACTTTGGGGATACCACTGAGATTACTTGTTTTTTTTTTCAAAGATAGTAACCCCAAATACATGCTAGTATTCTGTTATATGTGATGTTAGGTATCCACCAGAGGCCTGGAGCACCTGTGCAGAACCCACAATGTGGTAAAATTCCAGTACCAAAATTTAACTGACAATCTAGCCCCTCGGAAAATGAGTGAGCAAACTGGGAATAGGTCCAAATAAAAAAAAACTTTATTTGCATATGCATAAGACCACAATACTACAGATCATGAGACTGGCTTGCTCAAAGTCCACTTCCTCTTTCTTTAGATTAATGGAGGGTTCATTTGGCATTCTGTGCCTGTCCCTTTCCTGGTGTCTCTCTATGCTGAAAAAATGAGGTTTACACATAAGATCTTCACTACAGATTCTTATGTATAAGCCCCACTGTTGTAAACTTATTATTTTATTTTCCTAAATTTTTGGAGCACAATCAGAACACTACATAAATTACCTATCTAAACACTATGTTAATTATCTATATTTTACAGTACTAGTCTGAAATGGGATTTGGCTGTTCCTTGCATTTTTCTTTGAAGTAATCCTACAAAATGTATTAAGCATATCACGCCTCTGATTTTCACCTAGAAATTCATCATAGGTTCATAGATTAGTACTAAGCTAAGTGCTTTTGCGAGCCATTTTAAGCCTAGACAATTATCCCTTGTGAGACTCAAACCCTGCACCTTGTGTTTGTGAGGCAAACACCTTAACCATTAGGCCACCCTCCCAACCCTCTCAAAGCTTATCATGTGAGATTTGTAATTGTTATAAGCTCTGTAAGATTTAAAAAATTCTTGCATAGCACTCTGCAGAGTAAGAGACACTAACAAGCATTTTGTAGAGATAGAGCTTTGGTAAAAATTATGGGTGGCTGCGGTGGTGCAGTGGTTAGTGCTGTCACCTCACAGCAAGAAGTTCTCCAGTTTGATCCTTGGCTGGGGTGCCTTCTGTGTGGAGTCTGCATGTCCGTCATGTGGGTTTCCTCCAATATCCCAAAGACATGCTGTAGGTGGATTGGACACTCTAAATTGGCCCTAGGCGTGTGTGTGCCTTCTGTGGAAGGTTGGGCTCCAGGCTGGCAATGTGACACCATAAAACTCCACTGCCAATCGTGACCAGACAAGTGATCCACTCTGGCAACCCCTAACCAAGAAAAGAAGAGCCTTGGTAGAAATTAGAGTTTGATCATTTCAATCCTAGATGAAATCATGTTTATAGTTCATTCATCATTTTCTTTCTGCTAATGAAAAGGCAACTAATACAGAAGAAAGGTTTTATTTATTTATTTATTTTTGCTCATAATGTTTGCTATTAGTCTGGCAATCAGTACAGAGGATTAAATCTGTGAAATATTAATATGCTTCATCCTGTAGTACAGGGTTTGATTCCTTCAGCCTCTGTTTTCTTTATTTTCTGCTGTATGACTCTGAGTATGTCACTTAAACAGACAATGCTTGTGGGCTGATTCTGCAAAATGACCATGTATATCAGCACTGTGCCATTTTTTTTTTGGTACACAAGACTGGGGATTGGAACTCATTGACTGCTATTTCATTAAGCTATATTTAATCACATGAAGGTTTGTCTTCCATCTGCTGTTTTTTTTTTTGCATTCTTTTACAGTTCTTTTTGTTATTACCATGCTTAAATTCTGAATATAATTTTGATATAGTACATTATGAGAACTGGAAACAAGCACACCATACCATTTCCATGTTCTCTGCACTAATAAATTAATAGAATAAAAATAAATAAATGTAACAAAACCCCTGGCTAAGCCTGAGTATGTCATTTTGGTTTGCAATTTAAACAGTTCTTGAAATCAGTCCATCTCTGTATCTGATATTACTTTCCCAAAGAGTAAGTTTTAGGAAATGACTGTCTCAATTCCATAGAAAGGTGCAATATTCCATTAACCTTAATAATGCTATTTACAAGGAATAGCTCACTTATTATTAATGCTGAGTATTTATGGCTCACTAACAAAGAATGGAGAATTAGGTCAGTGACTGAAGTACTTTATCTTTGTTATCTGAGTGCAACCCACTTCCCTTAAAGTTTTTATTTTTGGGAGTAACCTGAGAACCTCTCATCTAAGTAAGTGCCTTTGTTAAAATCAGATGTATGTAGGCAGAAACTATTGCTCTCAGAAATTGTCAAGATTTGAATTTTTCACACCACATCACCTTGACCACTTAACTGCACAACAAGCTTCTTCTTCTTTTGGCTTTTCCCGGTTAGGGGTCGCCACAGCAGATCACCTGTCTGCTCATGATTGGCAGTGGAGTTTTACGGTGTCGAGTTGCCAGCCTTCCACAAAAGGCCCACACACATGCACGCACTCACACCTAGGGCCAATTTAGAGTGTCCAATCCACCTACAACATGTCTGTGGGATGTGGGAGTAAACCCACACCACCACAGGGAGGACGTGCAGACTCCGCACAAAATGCACTCCAGCCAAGGATCGAACCAGAGAACCTTTTGCTGTGAGGTGGCAACACTAACCGCTGCATCACCCCAGCTGCCCTTTAACTGTACAACAAGCTAAATCCCTTAAACCATGAAATGGAGCATATACCTGCACTGTTCGGTTTATATTATGAAGGATAAAAATGCACATAATAAAGCAGAGGGGGGAAAAAGCTGGAGACTGCTAGACAGATATATATATATATATATATATATATATATATATATATATATATATATATATGTATATATGGTGAGAGTGCAACAACCAGAGTATGTTTTGAATAGATTTGTTTGTATAAGAACAGGAAAAATGTAGTTAGACTCAAGAAGGATATGTATAAAAATTTAACAGGCACAAGTAGTTCAGATAAAATGAGGGCTGGTAAGTAAATGACATAAAAAAACCTTGTCAGAGGAATATCGCTATGAATGACAGTGTACAAGTGTATGGTGGGTGGTAGGGGTTGGGGTGTGACAAACATCACAACATTTTTGCAAACTCAGGAATACCATTTTCCTAGAAGTTACAGTGGCCATTATTACATACTGGTGTTCCTTGCACACACATTTGGATCTTGATGATAGGTTGTTGTTGTTGCGTCTTTCGGCTTTTCCCGGTTAGGGATCACCACAGCGGAACTCCGGTCCGCTAATGATTGGTAGTTGATTTTTACGTGCCGAGTTACCAGCCCTGACACACAACCTTCAACAAAGGTACGCCCATTCATGCATATCTCCACTCAAAAGACGCTCTAGCTGAGAGTTGAACCAGACAGCATCTTACTGTGAGGTGACAATGCTACCGCAGCACCACCACCATGGGCATCCTGATGAAGCCAAGAGCTTAGCCCATGTTTAGACAAGTCAGCACCTGATGGCCCTGTCCAGCAGGGACACAGATGGAATCCCAGGGGTGTATTTTCTGTTTCCCATCCAGTTATCCAGGTTGTGCTTAAAAAGGAGTAAAGAGGTTCTCTGCTTGACATGGTGAGGGAGTCTATTCCACAGATGGGAGAGTCTCTGGGGCACAAATCTGTTCCACCAACAAGTCCTGTTAATGTCACAGACCAGGTTGAGGCCGTGTGTGCGAGTTACTCGAGTGGAGCTTGACTTGTGGATATGCAGCGCTTCCATCAAGGTGGGGTCCGTGATTGTCTTGTATACCTAACAGTGGTTACCTCTGAGGAGTCAGTATGAGACTGAGCAGAGGGATAGGGCTTTTAGCCTATCTGTGTATGGTAGATGTTTGATGCCCTGGATTCTTCTGGTGAGGAATCAATGTGGTCTCTTCTGCTGCTGCATGTACTTTGTGAGATTCTGAAAGGGGCATTATACTCAATAATGGGCCTTATAAGGGAAGACAACATGGATATTATGACCTCCTTGTCCCTGGATGAGAAACCCTTACTTATGAGGTGGGCCATGTAGAATCTTTACATACAATGGAAGCAATGTGGTGGTCAAAAGTCAGGTTGCTATCAACCTAGGTGTCCAAATCCCTCAGGACTGATTGCATACTTAAGATGTTGTTATTTATGTGATAATTTGTGGGGATTTTTCCTTCTTTAATGGGGAAGGGGAGTAGGACAAACCCAGAATCATATAGACCCTTAAGTCTACTTTCATGTTGTGGGAAAATAATGGAGAAAGTAATACTGGATAGGTTATTGGATAGGTTGGGACTTGAAACCATATATCAGCATGCATATGTTGAAAATAGATCTATTACCACCTGTAACATGATGTTCTATAACAATATAATAACACCTATGAATGAAAATCTGTGCTGTGATGTGATTTATATAGATTTAACTTCAGCATTTGACAGGATCATGCACAAAACACTGATCAATAAATTAATACAACTAGGTATTGATGTACTGTTGAAAAGATGGATAGCTGCATGGCTTACAAATAGGACATGGCAAGTATCACACACCAACTGGACAGGTGAAATCCTTGATTACAGTTAAGGTGTCCCACAGGGCTCTGTACTAGGCCCTTACTTGTTTAGATTGTATCTTTCAGACTTTACTTTTTCATCTGAGGTGTACTACAGTTTATGTGCTGATTACCTGAAATTGGGTAAATTGATTACAAGTGTTACAGATAAAGCATGTCTGCAAAATAATTTGACTAAATTGACCATTTGGGCACAGGAGAATAATATGTTGATAAATACATCAAAAACTAAGCATATGAGATTTGGGAGACATAAACTGAAAGGTGAATATTTAATACAGCAGACAGTGATTGAAACTGTAGACTCGTTTAAGGACCTGGGTATATGGGTAGATTCATCTATGAGTTTTTCTAATCATATCAACCAATTGGCTATTGATAGTTAGAACTATAGGTTGTATAAAAAGATTTATAAAGTCTGGGAAATCAAACATAATGAAGTCATTGTTTGTTAGTTACATTAGACCCAAACTTGAGTATGGAATAACAATATGGAAACCCTATAGGAAAACAAGCATGAATAAACTGGAAAGAGTACAGCAGAAATATACTAAGGGCATCCATGGATGTGAAAATGTAAGTTATTATGAAAGACTAAAATATCTGAACTTCTTCAGTGTCTCTTACAGATATTTAAGAGGAGATCTTATTCAGGTATATAGGGCATTTAGGGACAACTACCTCTGGGAATGATTGGGGTTATCAAAAAGTACTAGAGAATCATCAGATAACCTATGTAGAAGATTCTATAGGAGTGAGAAGTGTACTAATTGGTTCTCTGACAGAGTAGCTGATGCTTGGAACAGACTACCAAATTACATTAAAGCAAGTACTAGTTTAGATAGTTTTAAGAACAGCCTGGGACATTTACTATTGGAACAAGTGTTTTGGCATATTGGCAAGCTAGAAGGTCTTTAATGCCCGTGCTTGAAACATTTGCATGCATGTATGTATGTATGTACGTATGTATGTATGTCACTCTCCCCAAAGGGGACAATGATGCATTTTTTGATATTCAGCTTGAGGCCATGTTTCTGGCACCACTCATTTGTCTGAGTAAGACCCTCTTGGAGGATGTCCACATCACTATGGGAATTGATGACAGCACCCAGCTTGCAGTCATCTGCCAACTTGGTCAGTCATAGCCCACTTCTTTTGGCGTGCACCTCAGAAAAGTATATCCCAAATAACAGAGGCCCCAAGACTGAACCCTGAGGTACACTACTTGTTATGGGTCTACTGATTGAGGTAGCTTCCTCTATTTTGACTAGGTGGTTTCTATCAGTGAGCCAGTTTTCTACCCATCTGGTAACATACAGATTGATGCCTAGTTGAGAGAGTTTATTTATTATGCCGGAGTGGGGAATAGTGTCAAAGGCTTTGGCCAGGTCAAGGTAAGCGATGTGCACCATCTTCCACTCGTCCATGCCTTTGGTGACTGTCTCAAAGAAGTTGACCATATTTAACAGACATGACCTCTCCTTGATGAAGCCAAACTGTGTGGGATCCAGTGTTTAGATGTTGCCAATGTCCTTGTTAATAAAGTCTATGATAACCTGTTCTATGGCCTTGCAGATCAGGCTAGTTAGTCTGATATGTCTATAATTTCCTGGATCGGTGGCCACTCCACCTTTGTGCAAAGGGATGGCAGTGGCTGTCCTCCACTCAGCTGGGATGAAGCTGGTACTCAGGCTTTGGTTGAATAGTGTGCCTAATGGTGCTGCAAGTCCTTGCCTGAGTTCACATAGGAGACAGCCTGAGATGTTATCATGTCCCATGGAGGCTGTATTTTTTGCCTTTGAGACAGCAGTGATGACTTGTTCCCTAGATATAAGGGGAAGGGGACAGGTACTGGGGATGCCCTGATTTATTGATGGGAGGGACAGATGGGTGAAGTTTCTGCTGAATCTGTCAGCCAGCAACTTTGGTATATCTACAGCATTTGTATATGTGGTGCTCTTGACCACCGGTTCTGAACAGATCTGGGTATTTCCTTTGAGGTTGCGGACATATGTGAAGAAGGCCTTATGACTGTCTCTTGTAGATGTGGCTAATTTGAACTCAAGAATTTCACTAGTAGTCTTATTTGCTGTTCAGGCTAAGGAGACATTGCTTCCAATTGAGCACCTGCTCCTTCTTGGTCCTGGACAGCAATTTTTTCCTTTTATTATACAGTTTATTTATTGCATATGTCCACCAGACAGGTTTACTCTTCCTTGCGGTGGATGATTTAGTCCTGTCGGGTATTCCTGATTCCATGTATCTATATAAATGCTAGTATAGTGCTGTGGTGTAGTTTTGAATATTGGTGCCTCTTCCTACAGAGGGGGAGGGGGCTGAGAAGCTGTTTATACCATCCCTCAGGAGGCTGTAGTCAGCTTTGGAGAAGTTTTTATGTCTGACCCAAGCTAGAGGAGGGTTGGGGGAGATGGTGACTTTGAAAGTGACCACTTTATGGTCGGCTCTTACCAGGGAGGATGATACTATAGGGATGCTGCAGTGGTTACTCATATTGGTTAATAGCAAGTCAAAGATATTATCACATCTTGAGGGGGTATTGACTAGCTGTTCCAAGGTGTTTGCATTGACAAAATTGAGGAATCTCTGAGCATTTGTGTTCTGGCATGAGTAGTTCTTCCAGTCTATGTTTGGATAGTTAATGTCACCTAGTATCAGGGTAAAGAGTTGAATCTTGATTGATTTGAACAGGTCCAAATAGGCAAATTGGGCATCTTGAGTCAGATTTGGGGGCCGGTAGCTAGCTATGATTTGAATAGGGGTCTTGTCAATGGTTAACTCCACCTGGAGTGTCTCCTGTGCATCATATTGTTTGACCAGCCTAGAGGTGTGTATGTCTTTAATGTATTTAATGTATCTGTAGCGTCCCCAACTGCTGTCCCTTCACTGCCCAGGTTTCTGTACCATACAGCAGTAATGGTCACACCACTTTTTATACAACTTACTTTTCTGCTTCTTTGGCATTCTTCTGTCATGCACTACTCTTGGAGTTCTGTGCCATTTGGTTGCAGTCCCTGTGATTATAGCTCATTCATGCCTCCCCTCTCCTCAACCACCCCTCCCAGACACTTTAAGCTATAAACTTGTTCCACTATTTCCCTTCTATATCAGTTTTTAGCTTCTTCTGATTCCCCTTTTGCTGCAACGACAACTGTTTTGGCTATATTTATTTATTTTTGTCTATCTATCTATCTATCTATCTATCTATCTATCTATCTATCTATCTATCTATCTGTCTGTCTGTCTGTCTGTCTGTCTGTCTATCTATCTATCTATCTATCTATCTATCTATCTATCTATCTATCTATCTATCTATCTGTATGTCTGTTTATCTATCCTTTGACCAGGTTAGTCTCACTAGACTAGTAGCATCTTTTCATGGGAGGCCTAAAGTGTTATTTATACTACTATGGGAAAATTGGCTAGGGCATTGGTGAGCTTCCCCTACTCTTTTCGACAGATGCTGTGGGATCTTTTTACATCCACCAGAGATACCACCCACTTAGGCAGACGGAACCTTAGTTTACCATCTTACCAAAGAATGAAACACTCAGGAGTGCAGCACCCACCTCATGCTGCAGTGAAGGCAGTAAGCCATCAACCTGGTGTGGGAATACAACCCATGGCCTTCTGCATCAAAGGCAAGTGTGCCACCTGTAGAGCCACTGACTCTGCTTAATGTCTGTATATAAACTATATTTAGTTTCATCCCATGTGTCTTCAGATTAGTATTCCATTCCCCTATCATTTGCTGAAATTCTTGTTCAGATTCTGCTTGTAAAGCCACATCATCTGAATACAACAGCGCCATTGATCTGTCATAGGTTCATAGGTAAGTACTAGGCTAGATGCCCTTGTGAGCCATTTTAAGCCTAGTTATTTTCCATTTTTGTGCTTGAATTAACCAATTTCATTTGGTAGAGATTGGCCTTGCCTATCCCATGTTTGATAATTATATATTACCCCAATGAGAATAACTGGGATCACACCATGGATAATTTGTGGGATAAAGCATTTAAGAGCTGCTTATGTTCATTAGTAGTACAGAGGGCAGTCCTGGGGTAAATTTTCTGTTTTCCATCCATAGATCCAAGTTGCACTTGAATAAGGACAGGGATTAACTTTATTTTATATGGATAGGAGTCTGTTCCATAGTAAAGGTATCCTCTACAAGATATACCAGTCCCTCCAGACTGTTCTGTTGATGTCGCAGAAGATGTTTGGATCACTAGACTGAATATTTCTGATGCCATTTGACTTTCTGATATGCAGTAAATCCATCAGCATTGAGGCAGAGGATGCCTTGTATGCCAGGCACAGGTCACCTCTTAGCAGTCTGTAGGATACCAGTATAGTGGCAGGGGTTTTTAGTCAATCCTTGTAGGACGTGTTCTTTAGGCTCCTTATTACCCTCTAAAAAAAAAAAAAAAAAAAAAATCTTGCTTTTTTCCCACTTTTCTGAGAGTTAAAAAAGTTCAGTTACAGGCTTGCTGTTCCTGAACTATTTGAAAGTTTCTGTGAGGCCATTTTTGCTTGGGCTAAAGGAAAGTCTCATGTTTATCAGTGGCAGTGAATAACATTGAGCAGCTTCCCTGCCCCCCGTAGAGGTGGTTACTGACTTGAAACTGTAGTTTTATTGGCCACTAGGGGTCATTTCCAAAACTCCTTCATCTTCCTCTCTTAAAACCTAGTTGCCTCGTGGTTTGGGCGTCTTTTCAGGCTTGTTGGCTGTTGGTGAAGCACCCTCCAAGAGGAAAAAACGCTGAGAAGAAGGGAGCCACTTTTGAGATTTTAAGTATTTTTTCTCTGTTTATTTGCTAAGTTTTTCTGCATAGCTGCCTAGCTTGAGCATTTGCTGGCTTGTTAAACTTGATTTCTGTATTAGTAGCTGTATTTAGAGCACAACCAAAAGCTGTTTGCTGAATTTCCTGTTTGCACTTAATTTTAAATCATTTTTTTTCTTAAAACGTGCATATTTTCTGTCCTTGACCTAGCACTCTTGTGTGGGGTCATTTACTGCACTGTTAAAACTTGATATTACTTGTGAACCTCTGCTATCTCTGAAAAAAAAACAAAAACAAAAAAAAAATCTTGCTTTTTTCCCACTTTTCTGAGAGTTAAAAAAGTTCAGTTACAGGCTTGCTGTTCCTGAACTATTTGAAAGTTTCTGTGAGGCCATTTTTGCTTGGGCTAAAGGAAAGTCTCTCTGTTTATCAGTGGCAGTGAATAACATTGAGCAGCTTCCCTGCCCCCCGTAGAGGTGGTTACTGACTTTTTTTATTGTCCGTTTTGGGTCTATTCCTGCTTCTTTCCAGCCCCTGCTATCAAGCAAGCTTTAACGTGCTTTAGCGCGATTTAGCGCGGAGTTGCCACTAGAGCAGCATCGGGCAGCACCGGTTAAACAAGGTTAAACTCTTTCTGGCTCCAGAAAGTCTGTTCTTCAATTTTTCCCTTAGAACTGCTCTGTTAGGAACCTAAACAGTTTACACCTTCACTAAAAAGTGCAGCACTTGTTCCAAATAGCTTTTTCTTCTCAAAAAGCTCAGCACTTGTCTTATAAGCATATCCCTTGTCTTATAAGCATTCTCTTTGCAGGTCAAGCACTCCTATATTATACAAATCTCTCACTAGCAAAACCCCCCAGGAGTGCCCACTTCTCTGCTAAGCCCACTACTTTTCTGTCTCATACCAACTCATAAATCTTTCTAGCATGTCAAAGGGTCAGATGCTGGCGTCCTCTCCTGCCCAGTTGGTGAATCTGGGAATTCTGAGACAATGTTACAATTGCCTCATGTACACGGACAACCCTCTCCTCCTCCCACGTAACACTAACACTTGTGAGAGATGCAGCTATTTAGCCAAACTGGAGGCTGAGCTCTCTCAACTCAGGACTGGCAAGACCAGGCAGGAGGAGAAGGCAACTACACACACCACAATACCAGTCTCACATAACTCAACCACACCACTGAATCAAACACATAAACACACTAAGACATACTCGGAGGCTCTGAGTAAAAATTTACCTAAACAGCAGAGGCCTCCAAAGCAGATACCCAAGCAACTGTAAACTCAATACACCACACAAACAACACATAAACAACAAAATCAGTGTGCAAAGCAGTCACTGCCCTTAAGGCCAAATACAACACCAAACATACTTGTCATAGGTGACTCCATAGTCAGACACACTGACGTCCCACTCACCAGGCTGAACAAGGAGAAGGTCACGGTAAGCTGCCTATCGGGCACTAGAATCCGCCACATAACACAAGCACTCAGGTCACTCCACGGCAAGTACAAGTATGACACAGTCATTGTCCATGCTGGTGTGAACGACCTGAGACGTACCTCCCTGGACTACATGAAAAGAGACATAGAGGAGCTCTCTGATTATGTAGCCCAGGCAGGTATGACCCTGACCCTGAGCAGTATCCTTCCTTCACCAAGAATGATGCCACAATATAGTGACAAGATGATCAGCTTTAACAATTGGCTTAATTTCTGGTGTCATTCAAAGGGGATCCAGTGCCTGTCTGCCTGGGATGACATGCTCGACAAGCCACGCTGCTTCATAAGGGACAGCTTGCACCTGTCACCCCTGGGATTCCGGATATTGGCTAAGGCTCTTGCCACCCCCATAGTGCCTTTTTTAGGCAAGGCTCAAATTCTAAACCTACCACCCTAGAAAACAAAAACGTGAAGAAACTAAGGGTAATGCTGCTCAATGCCAGAAGTCTAAATCTCAAAATGCATGCACTCGAGGCCCTTCTCAGTATGGAGAACATCGATGTCTGTGCTGTGACTGAAACCTGGTTCAAAGCTCCTGAGAGCACCCTGGCACTATCAGGTTTCATCTCATATCATGTGTTCCGGCCCCAAAACCCGGACCACACCACAAAAGGAGGGGGTGTATCCATATTCATCAAGGATACCCACACCTCCAGGTTGGTGGCTACACACGAAGCATCGGAAACCATCCAGGTGCAATTAACCATAGGCAAAACTGCTCTACAATTTGTAGCATGCTACAGGCCACCCTCTCAAACTCAGGAAACCCACACAGCCTTCCTGAAGACACTGGAGGGTATAAATGTATCACCAAACACCATCATATTGGGTGACTTCAACTACCCGAATATAGACAGGGAACATTACTCAAGCCCAAACTTTCTAGCCCAAAGGTTCCTGGAGTTCATAAATTCAAATGCCATGGAACAACTAGTCACCATCCCCACAAGAGGAGAAAATATACTAGATCTCATCATCACGAACATGGGGACAAAATGCTCCACACCGGAAGTATATCCCTCATTGGTGAGATCAGATCATAAACTAATCTCACTAGAAATCCACATCCCGCCCCACCCCAAACAAAAAAGACCACAGTGAAGAACTTCTCTAAAGCAAACTTCACACTACTCAAGACAGGTGTGGTATCCTTCAAGGCCCCCGAGCCAATGGAAACCACAACCCAAGCTGCAGAAGCCCTTACAAATGCCATCTATGAACACCTTCAGGACTGCATGGATCAGGCAATCCCAAATAAAACCAAGACTCTTTCCACTAAGGGCAAACGTCCAGTCTGGTGGACCCCAGCCATAAACAAACTCTACAATAAGAGGAGAAAGCTATTACATGATAGAGCAAAATCCCAAAAAGGGAAGGCATCTTTGATCAGCACTAGCAAGAAACTACGATCCCTCATAAAATCATCCAAGGCCAACTTTGAGAGAAAAATTGCCATAGATTCAAAAGACAATCATAAGGCCTTCTTCAGCTATGTCAGAAACCTGGGTGGAAACTCCCAGATATGCTCAGAATTAGTCCAAAATGATACAAAAATCACTGAACCCACAGACATTGCCAACATACTGGCAGACAGGTTCAGTGCAAACTTCATCCCCCTCTCCCCCCCAAAAGGAGAGATAACTATCCCAACTGAGAGTAGCCTCCCAGACATCTCAAATGCGCAGGTGAAAGCTGCTCTCTCTAAAGCTAAAAACACATCATCAATGGGACCGGATGGGGTCCCCGGCTGTGTGCTACATGAACTCAATGAAGAACTAAACCTGCACATAAGGCAGCTGTTTAATCTTAGCCTCACCATAGGATATGTGCCCAAGGAGTGGCGTACGGCAACTGTGGTCCCACTCCACAAAGGCGGTGCCTCTACGGACCCTGGTAATTACCGCCCCATAAGCTTAACAAGCCTGGTCTGCAAAGCTATGGAGAGGATCATAATGGAACTCATAAACAAGGACATAGGGGACTTGCAGACCTTGGACCCAACCCAGTTTGGCTTTGTCAAGGGCAGATCTTGCCTTTTGAACTTGGTCAACTTCTTCGAAACAGTCACCAAGGCCATTGATGAGGAAAGGCAGTCCATACAGCCTACCTTGACCTTGCAAAGCTTTCGACACAATACCCCACTCGGGTATTATAGAGAAACTTACCAGCTTAAATGTAAACCCATATGTCACAAGATGGGTTGCAAACTGGCTAAAGGACAGAACCCACAGGGTTAGAGTTGCGAGCCATGTCAGACTCAAGCCGGTTACAAGTGGAGTCCCACAGGGGTCAGTCCTTGGCCCCCTATTGTTCGGCATCTACTTCTCAGAAGTACAGGCAAACATAGGAGGACTATGGCTGACAAAGTTTGCGGATGACTGCAAACTGGGTGCCATAGTGGATAGTACATCGGACACAGACATCCTTCAGAGGGGTCTCACGGAAACTGATAGCTGGTGCCAGAGCCACGGCCTGAAGTTAAACGCAAAAAAGTGTATAGTCATACCCTTCGGGAAAAACAAGGTAACCCCAAGCTACCATATAGGTGGCAACCCACTAAGCACAGAAGAGGTTATCAGGGACCTGGGGACCCAGGTTGACAGTGGCCTCTCGTTTGACGCTCACGTTGCTAAAGTGGTTCGAAAGACCTTCTACATTGCCCACCTGATCATGAAGGGATTCACATCCAGATCAAGTGAGGTCATTGTTCCCCTGTACTCTTCACTTATCAGACCAATGATCGAGTACAATGCCCCATTCGGGATGTATCTCACCCGACACCTGCAGCAATTGGAGAGACCCCAAAAGTTCCTCACCAAAAGGATAAAGGGACTCCAAAACCTGTCATATGCTGCCAGACTGAAGAAACTCCAACTCTATTCAGTTGCATACCGTCTGCTCAGAGGTGACCTGTGCCTGACATACAAGGCCATGACCAACCCGGAATTAATGGACATGCTCCACCTCAAAAAATCCAAATCCACCAAAACCACTAGAGCAAGAGACTTAAACCTTAGCACGGATATAAATAGGACATGCTGGAGGGATAGATTTAGCACCCAGAGACTCCCCATGCTGTGGAATAAAATCCCAGTCCATGTGAGGCAGAGCACCTTGCTGGCTCTGTTCAAGAGAAATCTTGACCGGTGGATGGGAGATCATAGGTTTACCTCGGGAATCATCTCTGTGTCACTACTGGACAGAGGCACAACAAACTAATGGGCACAGTATTTCTAACATAAGGGGCGGCGTAAGTCACATAACTTTGGGCTAGGCTTATAAATGCCCTAGGGCAGTTAGCCTAGTACAAACCTATGAACCTATGAACCTATGAAATAAGGTATCTGTGTGTGCATTCCAGTTTTTGCATGTGTCTGGAAAGATACATGTCAAATGGGGCATTATATTCAATGAATGACCTAATGAGAGCTGTGTAAAGGGGGCAATGAAATCCTTAGATCTCGACACAACCCTGTTGTTTATAAGCTGTTCAATATAAAACAATTTTCTTACAAAAATGAGCATGTTTTGGTCAAAAGCTAAGTCACTGCCCATATAAGGTCCCAAATCCTGAACAACTGTATTGTTAATGTGGTAGTTACCTGGGACAGATGACTTCCCAAAGGATACAATAACTAATTTTTTGACATTTAATTTCAGTTCATGATTTTGGCACCAGTTATTTATTTTAGATAAACCTTCCTGCAAGATTTATTTATTATTTATTTACATTTGTTTACCGGAAAATTCCAACTGGACGCAGGTCCTTTTTCAGCGGATGCCCGGGGAGAAAAGCTCCGCATCATGTACATGATAAATAGAGATACAAAGTTGCAGCAATAGTAAACAACATTACAGGTTGTTGGCTTTAATACAATAACAAGATATTGATTATCAACAGTAGATACAGTAAATGTTGCAAGTTAAGGTAGTTTCTTGTCATTTATAATAGTAACAAAGTTGTCAGACAAGATTTTAAAGTATGTAAAGACAACTAGCTAATTCTGACTGTGGTTAGTAGTGGCGGTAGTATAGTTGAGGTAAGAGTCTAGGTGTGGGGGGGGGGGTAAGGGTGGGGGTGTTAGTCTGGATTAGAACAAGGACAAAGCCAGTGCAAATTTAAGTGGAATTTGAGCACAGTCTTGAAAAGGCTGTTGGAAGGTAGAGTAGTTATAGAGGGTGGAAGATTGTTCCAAAGTTTAGATATGGTACATGAAAATATGGCTTTTCCTGCTGAGTTTTTGGGTTTGATAACAGTGAGTTGATTTTTGTTGCTTGATCTTAGGGGCCTAGTGGAGTGATAGGGTTGGAGAAGGGTTTGAAGAGAAGGGATATTAAGGGGGTGGTTAATAAGTCTATGAGTGAGGGTGAGTTGATTAAAGTGAAGGAGATGTGGGAGTTCTAGCCAGTTTAGTTCTTTAAGGGAGATACAATGATGGCTGCGGTAGGAGGTTCCAGTGGCAAATTTAGCAATTTTGTTGTAACAAGCATCCAGCTTGTGTAGGTCTGTCTGTCTAAGGTTGGTAAGTATGGGGGATGCATAGAGTAGGGTAGAGATTAGCTGGGAATTGGCTATGGAGATTCTAGCCACCTTGGTTAAGAATTGGTGGCTTCAATATAATGCACCAAGTTTCTTGTGAACTTTTTTTATTGTGAGAGATATATGGGTGTCAAATCTAAGTTTGTTGTCTATTTCCACACAGAGTAATTTTGTGTATTCTGATGGAGAGATGATGGTATTGTCTTTGGCAAGAATGTTGAAGTGGGGGGTGTTTTGGGTGGCTTTGGAATGTTGGAACAGGAGAAGTTTTGTCTTACTTGGGTTAAGTAGGAGCTGAGCATTGGATAGCCAGCTTTCTACAGAACAGAATGATTCCTGTGTGATTTGTTGTAGTTCTGGTAGAGTGGGGGCAGAGCAGATGAGAGTAGAGTCATCTGCATACTGTATAAGAGATGCTTGTGTGGTGGCAGTATGTAGGTTGTTAGTGAAAAGTGAGAATACCAGAGGGCCAAGGATAGAATCTTGGGGAAACTCCGAGAGTAACTGGGAGGCAAGGTGATAGGTTATCATCCCAGATTACTGATTGCTGGCATCTGATCTGTGTAGATAGCTGTGGAACCAGTTGCAGGCTGATTGTGAGAAGGAGAGGTTGGGGAGAGTAGAGAGTAGTAGCTCATGAGATACCATGTCAAAGGCCTTTGAGAGATCTATAAATACGGCAGTAGAGAGGAGGCCATTGTTTTTGTGATGAAGTATAGTGTTGGTGAAGGAGAGCAGAGTGGAGGTAGTGCTGTGATATGGCCTGAAACCATGTTGGATTTTGGAGAGGAGATTATTAGCTAGGAGGTAGTTGGAGACCTGGGTGTTGATACATTTTTCAAGTATCTTGGAGAGAGGGGAGAGGATAGCAATGGGGTGGTAATTGGAGAGGTCAGTGGAGGGGGTGCCTTTGTGGAGGGGAATGATGTGAGATATTTTCCATATCGAGGAAACATAGCCGTCTGTTATGGAACGGGTGATTTAAATTGGGTAGGCTAGTGTATCAGCTGCAATTTTCAAGTATTCAGAGGGGAGGTTGTCAGCTGCGAGTTTGGTGGGTTTAAGTTTTGACAATAGTCTTTTTATGTTGGAGGTAGGTACTGAGGTGAAGAAGAAAAGAGGAGTGGGGGGGTTTAGGGTTAGGAGTTGGGGAGGCTGTTGTAGGGAAGTGTTGTTTGTTTAGAGATGTTATAGTTTCAATGAAGTGTTTGTTGAAGGATTCAGCAATACTGCTGGAGGAGGAGGGAATGGACGGCTGAGGGGTATCAACCTTCTCTGGGTGGAGGATAGTGTTAATAGTGGACCAAAATTGCTTAGGGTTGTGGTTGGTAGAGTTTAAGGTGGATTTATAGTAGAGAGATTTGTCTAATTGTATATGCTTTTTGGCTTTATTGTGCAGTTCAAGGAATGATTGCCTATCTGAGTTATTTTTTTTAGTCACCAGTGCTCCCAGGCCTTATCTCTGGATTTCATTAGGGTTTTGGTGGTCTTTTGTAACCATGGGGCATGCCTGGATCTGACTTTGGCATTTCCTACAGGAGCATGGGTGTTTAGGATGGAGAGGAAGGTACTGAGGTGTTGAAGAAGTGGATCGCCTCATCTAGTTTGAGGTATTTTAGTGGTGACCAATTAATTTTTTGCAGGGAGGAGATGAAGGAGATGGAGTTGAAGTTGGACTTGTTCCATATTTGCCTGTGGATAATGGGCTTGAGACTGTGTGTGTGTGGTGCCGAATTAGGAAAGTGGGGGAGTGGTCACTAAGACTGTCAGGTAAGCAGCCTGCTAGGTTACAGTGAGGGGCTTTGTTGACTAGGATCCAGTCAAGTAAGGTATGATTGTTAGGGTTTTTGTTGATTCGAGTAGGGGGTTGGATGAGTTGAGTGAACCTATGGAGATTAAGGTGAATGGTTGGGAGATTGTTATTACAGGATAGCCAGTTGATGTTAAAGTCACCAAGAATGATGGTTTCCTGGGATAGAGATAGAGTAGCCTAGCTCAGGAGATTTTCTAGTGGTGTAATATTTTGCCCTGGTGGGAAATAGCATCCTATGATATTGATTGTTTTATGTGGGTTTAGTTTGATTGGCATAAAGGATTTCTTCATTGTTGTGGAAAGGGGCAGATGAGTTCAGGAGTTGAATATTGAGGTGGTGTTTAAATATCAATGCTGCACCACCTCCTTTTTTGTACAATCTGTCTATGTGAAGGATGTTGTATTCAGGTGGAAGTATTTCCGCACTTTTAATGTGAGGCTTGAGCCGGGTTTCATTTAGGAAGAGAATATCTGGTAAATATATGCTTATGCTGGCATGTAGTTCTTGGATTTTATTGCATATGCTTCTGATGTTTAGGGACATTATAAGTAGGTCTGTTGTTTTCTTGTTGGCTAGGAGTTGAGTTGTGGGGGGGGGGTGCTTGGACTAGGGTTTGTGGTTGGATTGGATTTGGGAGGACCATGGTTTGGATGGATGTCTCCAGAGAGGGCTAGTTTATAGAGGGTGTTTAGGCTAAGTTTTATATAAGTAGTAAATTGCTTATGGTATCTTAGGGATATTTTATTTTTGAATGTGTTAGGTATTTGGTAATGGAATGTGTGTGTTGGGAGGATGTTTCTGGTGGCAGGGGTTGTGTAGTTATTGTGTAAATGTTTGAGGGAGGGTGTTGAGAGAGTACAGTGGAAGTTGTTGGGGCATGTGACTGTGAAGACTGTGGAAATGGCTAAGTCATTTGGAGATTCAATGACTGCTCCTAGCTTGTAGTCATCTGCAAATGCAGTCAGCCAGAACCCTTTAGTATTAGCTCTTACTTCAGAAAAGTAGATGCCAGACAGGAAGGGCCCCAACACAGAACCCTAAGAGATTCCACTGGTGACTGATCTCTTTGTAGGGATACCTTCCCCTATTTTGATATGGATAGATAGATAGATAGATAGATAGATAGATAGATAGATAGATAGATAGATAGATTATGTTATATGTCCCCTCTGACATGTTTGCTAGTGTAGTCCATCACCAGTATGAACAGCAGTGGGCTCATATCTGAACTCTGATGCACATCAGGCCCCACTAGGAAGCCCTCTGTAAGTCTGGACACAGTTCATATTTGTGTCACTGGTTCCTTGTTCATATCTTTCACTAATTTTAACACTGTTTCTGGAACTTTGAACAGTTACAGGATTGCCCAAATCAACTTCTTGGGACCTTGTTGTATTCTTCCTCAAGCTTAGGAATGCTTTGTTGGACTCCTTCCTCATCTCTAGCTTATTCTATGCTCTCTGCTTCACTGGAAACAGCGTGTCAGTGGTGCTGCACCCTGACCTAAATCCAAACTGCTCTCCCATCTTACTTTCTACTAGTCTGCATATTAGTTTAACAATCACCTTCTTCAGAACTTTCATGCAGTGTGGCAGGAGTCTGATGCCTCTGTACTGCCCACAAATTGTGAACGTCCCCTTTGTTCTTGTACTCTGACACTAGTATGTTTATTCTCCAGTCATCAGGGATATGGTCTTTCTCTCTATACTGCTGTGAATACTTTGAGAAGCCATTCTCATCTATCTCACCCAATATTTTGATCATATCTACCATGACTTTACATGAACCTGCAGCTTTCCCTGACTTCATTTTCCTCAGTGCCACTCTTAATGCTTCCTCTTCTTCTTTTCATCTTTCTAGCTGATGTACCTTCTTCATTTTTGGGGGAAAGTAATTCATTTCTGTAAAAAAAAAAATCTTTTGTTTCAATTACGGACTCATTAGGATAACATTGTATGATTTATTTATTTATTTAATTAATTATGTATTTATTTAAATTTCTTTACCAGGGAACTGACTGATCTCAGTGGACCATTTGCAGGCACTGTCCAGGTGAATAGGATCACATAAGAAATGAACAAAACATATTTATAAATGCAAAGATATGCTAAAAAACATATATACATATCTACAGATGCAAGAATATGCAACAACATTTAGTTCAAGAAGTAGTTTACAATGTCAAAACAATGCTGGACAAATGGAATTATGCTTAGCAGAGCTTTATGGATTAGCTGTAACCATAATAACTGAGATGGCTTATGCTACAGGGATAGCAGCATATCATTATATAGAGAGGTTAGAAGAGGCAAGTGAGAATAGTTGCAGGAAAATATATCATTGGGATAAGACAGAGAAAAGGTGAGGGAGACAAGCAGAGGGAGGAGGAGTAGAAAGAAGTGTGTGAGAGATGCAAAGAGAAGAGGGGAAGTAGAATGAATGAGAGGAAGTAAGCGGATGACAAGATGGGGATAAGGAAAGATGAAACAGGGATAACGGGATGTGTGAGAGAGCTGCAGGGTTCATGTAACACGACTTGTATGAGTGCAGATGCACTTTGCTTGGGTGAACAGGTGTTTCTTTAGCCGTTGTCTGAAGTCTAAGTACTTCTGGATGTCTCAGATTGATGGAGGAATGAAGTCTCATAGCTTAGGTGCTAGGATGGAGAATGCAAGGTCAGTGCAATAAAGTTTGCTTTTTGGAGTTAGTAGGGTGAGTTGAGATTGAGAGATATCCCTGAGATTATATGTGGGGGTTTCGGGGAAAAGTTTATGAGTGAAAAGGGACACTATTTCAGCAGAAAGGGCTTTGTGAATTAATGATCCTAGTAGAAGGTTGGCTATCAAATGTACTGGGAGCCATTAGCTTTGATGAGAGTTAGACAATGGTGTTTATTATAGGGGAGTTAGTAACTAACCAGCAGATTTTACTGGAGATGGTTTGTATGGTGGTGGCATTTTTCTTTAAGGCTACAGTTATAATGGGTAGTTCATATGTGACTTGAGATAAGAGTATTCCTTTGCCTATGGTAGATTTGGTAATGGAAATTACCATAATAATGGTAATGATCTTCATTTAGTATCACACATTAATGGGATGAGTGCACCTAGAATGGTTATTCCTTCACTGCAGCATCCAGTTCATTAGCAAGTATTTTTTTTTCATGAGGTTTGCTGTGATTTTCTTGGTCTCTGTGTTTGTTAGGTATACTACTGGAATCATCAAAATAACAGAGAAACAAATATGCATTAACAGCATTGTAAACGTTCAGTGAAGAATATTTCAGAGCTATATTGCATAGCAGGTAAAATCAGAAGTGAGGAGCAAATGTGAATTTCTTTGGTATGTGTTTGTGTATATGCTGTCTTTGCATGTATGTGCATATATATGCCTATACATGCAGGTGTATTATGTAATTTACTGTTTAGTGGAGGTATCTAAACCACTCACCTACAGCAGACTTCATGCCACTGTCATGAATGCCATGTCTCTGGCTTCATCTACTTAAACGTTAATTCAGAATCAGCAAGCAGTTTAACCATACTTTCAGCTGTGGGATGATCTTTTACCACAGATCTCTGGAACATGAATATTCTTTCAGCTGTGGTGGGGTGATTTCTATCACAGCACGGAGTTATGCTAATTTTCTTTTGCTTGTGTTTCTATCTATGCATGAATCATAGTTTCACAGGTACTTACTAGGATGCCAGTCTGTGAGGGTTGTAAAAAACCAAGTCATCCATTACTGTGATTACTGTGGTTGTTTTTATTTATTTATTTAGCATTTGTTTACTGGGAAAGTCCGACTTGGGAAAAGCCAATTTTTACCAGAGGCCCTGGGAGAAATGCTTCAGATGCATATCATTGTAATGTGGGAGGAAACCTACATGAATGCAGGAAGGACATGCAGACTCCACACAGAAAGCACCCCAGATGAGAATTGAACTGGAAAACCTCTTGCTGTGAGGTGACAGGACAAACTGCTGCACCACTGTGCTGCCCACCTTAAATTTTGTTTTTGAATAACCCAAAGGGGGGCACAATGAGAATATGCTGAGACATTAACTTCCTGTCCCATTCCATAACAGACATGGATGTGAAGCCGGCTGTGCACACATGTGAATTTATGGTTTCCCATTCATCCAAATTTCATTTGCAAATAATAAGAGAAATACTTTGCTTTATGCAGAGTGGAAGATGATTCTATAGGAGCGGCATTCTCAATATTATATAAAATTATTCCTTCAATATGTTTTGCTTATTTTGCAAAAGAGATTAAGATCCCTTGATCAGATGTTTTTCTACAAGATGGCTTCTGAATGCATAATAGGTCTGACAGGATAGGGTATTTTGAGGTTCTATACTCGAAGTAGAGGTCAGCTCTTAGTAGCCTGTATGATACTGAAAAGAAGGACACCATTTTGACGGCACATAATTTTTATTATTTAAGCCCTTGATTTTTATGAGAAGGCATTGTGGTCATTTAGCTTGTACTACGTGTTTGGACAGGTACATACCAAAAGGGGCATTGTATTCAGTAATCAGTCTAATGAGAGTCGAGTACAATGGAATGATCGCATCCCTAGATCTGGACATCATATCTTTAGATATAAGTTGTGTGATGAAACAGGGCTTCCTTACAATAGTGGATATATGGTGATCAAAGGATAGTTTGTTGTCAACATAGGATCCCAGATCCCTGACTACAGGATCAACTTTCAGGGGTGTGTTTTAAATGTGACACTTACAAGGGTGGTCCTGTTTGCTAAAGGATACTATTATACATTTCTTGGCATTTGGTTTTAGTTCTTGGTTTTGATACCAGTTATTTGTTTGAGAAGGGCTGTTTTAGTGGATATTGGTGTCCTCTGGTGAGTGTAAGATGGCACCAAATTTACATTCATATGCAACGTTAGTCAGCCATAAAACCTTAACATTTGCTTTGATGACCTCTGAGATGTCAATGCCAAAGAGGATTAGCCCAAGGACTGAATCCTGGGGTACATCATTAGCAGCAGGTTTTTTGGAGGAAGTAAAGGTGCCCAACCTAATTTCCTAGGTTCTGTTTGTGAGTCATTTTGCTATTGAATGTAGTTATTTATTTATTTATTTTTATTGTTTTTCAGGGTGGACCACTAGTCTCCATGGACCATTTTCAAACTCAGCCCGGGAGTGGTGTCTGGTTAAATGACTTGCTCATAGTCACACAGTTATGCAATGGAAGCTGAAGGAATCAAACCTTGCACCACTAGACCACAGAAAACAGCTGATTAACAATTCCTTATACCAACTGCCAGATATTCAAAATGAGTTGCATAAGGGTTTACATTTAACTGAGAGATTTTATCTACAATGCCTGAATGTCAGATAGTGTCAAATGCCTTTATGAGGTCTAGATATGAACTGTGCACTGATTTGCCCTCATTCATTGCTTCAGTAATCTTTGTGATGAAGTTACCTAGGTTAGGTAAGCAAGATCTCCTCTTAGCAAATCTGAACTGGCTTGGATCAAGAATTTGTAGGTTGTCTATATCCTTAATTATTATTGCCATAATGATTCTTTCCATAGCCTTATAGATGAGACTAGTCAGGCTTTTAGGTATATAATTACCCATGTCAGTTGATGCCCACTTTTGTGTGGGTCTATATTATGTCAACAAAAAGCTGTTCCATCAAATGGCTTTTCATCTACCTTTAATAAGCAAAGTCCCAATACAGCGATTGGCCAAATCTGTGATTTCTTTCCCTGGGAAAGAAATTGCTTGGCCATCCTTGTGAGTTTGCCCTTTTCCCCACTGTAGTGCAATCTCAGAGTTGGTATATTTAGTAAGGGGGGTGGGGGGCACAGCCCCCTCACATTGGGGTGTATGTGGGGTGAAGACCCCCCACTTTGTAATGTTTAAAGTGATGTGTAGTTCATGGTATGGCTAGCGATTTCTTTCTCAGGGAAAGAAATCGCTAATTTGGATGTTCGCTGTAATGGGACTTCATGTTTTAGGGGTCGATGAAAAGTCGTTCGATGGAACGACTTTTCGATAAAATAATATAGACCCCTTTTGTGCAAGAGGATTACTGTTGCTGTACTCCATTCATCCAGTGTGAGGCCTGTTGGAGGCTGATATTGAATAGCCTCTGTAGGAGATTGCACATGTCCTTTTTCCATATGCCTATTTGACAGCCTGATGTGTTATCCATCCCCAGTGGAAGTAGTGTTATTGACCTTGGGTGCTGCCTTGAGGACTTGTTCTTGGGAGATTTTAGGGGGAGGTGTAGAAGTGGGTATGAGAATATGGGAAAGGAGAGGCAGGCATAGGTTATGCTAAACTTGTCTGCTAGTAGACTGGCTATGTCCTCCAGACGAAGTACGCAATAACATTTACTATTACATCTGCACAGTGTTGCCCATTGTTTCTGAGATTTCTGATATAGTTAAAGAAGGTTTTATGGTTATCTTACACCCGTGTGGCTATTTATACATCATATTTGGCTTTGGTTGATTTGATCAGGGTCCAGAGTACCTTGTCAAGTTTAGCAAGAATGTTTTCAGTATCTTGAGAGTTAAATTTTTTTTTTAATTTGGCATTTTTTGCATCTTGAAAGTTACATTTATTTTTGCATGCAGTTATTTTTTTTCTTTAATTTAGAGCCTCTGTATATTTGGGTTCCACAATAGAAATTTATTCTTAAAATTTAATTTGACATTTGTTAACTGGGAAAGTCTGACTTGGAACAAAGCCAATTTTCAGCAGCGGCCTGGGGAGAAACACTCCAGATGCATGTTTTTCTAACATGGGAAGAAACCAGAGCACCCAGAAGAAACCCACATGAATGCAGGGAGGACATACAAACTCCACATAGAAGGCACCCCAGCCAAGAATCAAACTGGCAACCTCTTGTTGTGAGGTGACAATGCTACCGCTGCTCTACTGCACCATTCTAAATGTGGCTTTGTATTTAATTCAGAGGTGGACAAATGCAGCTATAGAGTTGTTTACGTATGCATACATTTTGAAGGTAAAGAATTCTACATAAGCATTGGGGTCATCAGGTTTGAAGGGGATTTTGAATTTAGTTAAGTCAGTTTTAGCAGATTAGTCTTTGCATAATCTCTGAATACTGAGGTACTGGACAATGCTTCTAGTTTCAGTCTTATGGTGAATGTGACTGATTTGTGTCTGATTTGACCAGGAAGGAGATGACATTTAGTGGGTAACAAAGCCTTCCCATATTGCTAAGGACCAAGTCCAGGATTTTGTCACCCCATGTTGGGCCGTGGACTTTCTGGTCCAGAGTGCTTGTATTGATGAAGTCCAGAAATTTCTTTTTTTTTTCCAATAATTTTTTATTTTTATTTCAAAAAAAAAAAAAAAAAAAAAAAAAAAACAATACATACAGAATTGAAGAACAGTACAATCCTAAATAAAAACATGCAAGTTAAACCATGAACAAGGAATACCGTTAAAACACCCTTTAAAAAAAAAAAAAAAAAAAAAACACCAACCAAGCTACCAAATAAGTATAAAGACATAGCAATAAACTGTGAGTATGAGAGAAATAAAAAAAAAATGGCACCCCAAAGGGTATAATTAAGGGAATGACACATAAAATGAGGAGATAAGACATTAGTCACATAGAATTACATCTAATAGGCATTTCCATAGATTGGTGAAATAGACTTTCTTCCTAAGACCAAGAATAATGAGTTTTTGAGCTGATATATGTTTAACTGCCATCTCTTTAAAACCCTGCCAAGACATTTTTGTTCGATCTATCCAATTATTAGTGATGTAGAGTTTGATTAGAGAACAAAGAGTAATTAAAATGTGCAGGTGTAATTTGGGCATCTTAACTAGTGGAATATTTAATATGGCTGTTTCCCATGAGAGTGTGGAACTGTAGTAACCCATTTTTTTTAGTTGCACTTTGAGAGAGCACCATAATTTATAGGAATGGCTACAGTGCCATATGATATGAAAGAGATCGGCTCTCAGACAGGGGCAACATGTACAAGCAGGGGAATTGTTGGGATTAAATTTATTGAGTATTACAGGTGTATAGTACGAGTTGTTATTCAACATCAATTGGGTATACAATAATTTTTTGAAGGGGGCAAGTTCTAGAGTGGTTTTTATGGCTAGTAGTTTTTGATCCTTTGTAATAGGTGGATTTGTATTGTCCCAGTAGGTGGAAAAAAGGCAATTATTGTTGTAGAGTAATGGTTTTAGTAACTTGTAGGAGGAGGAGATGGTTTTAGTGGGGTTAGAAAGTGTAGAAATAATTTCAGATAGTTTATCTATTTCCCGTGTATAAGATGGAATACATATAATTTGTGAGGATATGAGTTCTCGTAGTTGACGGAGGATGATTGTATATTTATTATTGGCCTTAAAAATTCCACGTAGTTCTGTAATCGATAAAGACTTATGTTTGAGAAGGTCCCACACCATAAGGTCCATGATAAGTGGGAATTCAGAGAGATCAATCATATTGCTATTAATTTTAAGATTTGGATTAAGATGAAGAGGTTGTAGAAGGGGAAGAGTATTTTCGAGATTAATGTCTTTAATCATTTTTTGGAATAATCTAATTTTATGCTTCAGTAAGGGGAGTAATTTGGAATTATTTAGAGAAAGATGGGAAAGAAATGGGATAGCTTTTGGGTTGATTTTGTTGGAGGTCACATGACGGTGCCAAATCTTCAACCATGCAGGAACATGCGCGTGTGATTTAGTATTCATGTTTGAAATGGACCATAGTCTGTTTGAAGAGATGATCGTATAGTAGAGATGAAAGTTTGGAAGACCCACCCCTCCTTTCTCTTTGGGGAAAGTAAGTTTACAGTAAGAGATCCTGACTTTCTTGGGAAACCAGAGAAATTTTGCTATGTTTTTGTTGAATTTGGAGAATAGGTTGTTTGATATTATTATATTCGTAGCACTAAATTGATATAGAAGTCTCGGTAAGATATTCATTTTTACAATGGCTACTTTAGAAAGGAATGCTAATTTCAAGAGTTTCCACCTTTGTAAGTCTTGACAGATAAAAGCCCACGATTTTAGTAAATTATTTTGAAGCATAGAGGCTTGGTTGTGTTCAAAATTAATGCCGAGATATTTGATACTATATGAAATATGGAAGGAGGATTCAGGGAAAAGAAGGATTTATGAGCGTCAGGGTTAATTGGGAGGATATGTGATTTTTTCTTATTAATTTGGAGACTAGAAGCACAAGAAAAATTATTAATTGCATTTACAATTTTGGGTAAGTCAGAGTTGGGATAGTGAAAGTATAGATTCAAATCATCAGCAAAAGCCGATAAAGCAACTTGTGTGTTTAATATTCTAGGGATCGTGTGGTGCGTATTCTGAACGATATAGAGGAAAAAGGTTCAATAAATATATTAAAAGGAAAGGAGAAAGTGGACAACCTTGCCTTGTACCATTGGTAATCAGAATCGTATTAGATGTTTTTTTATTTATATGTAAAGAGGTGTAAGAATTTGTATATAGAATTCTGATCATATCTGAAAAGTTTTAGGGATATTGAAATGGGACAAGGTGGAGAATAGAAAGTCCCAATTTACTCTGTCAAATGCTTTTGAGGCATCAAGAGTCAGGGCATATAACGGATTTTTATCTCTTTTAGTGAAGTGTATTAGAGAATCTAAAGTTAGAGTATTGTCCCATGAGTGTCTGTTGCACATAAATCCAGCTTGATCCTGTGATATTATATGAGGCATTATCTGTTTAAGTCTGTTAGCCAGGATAGCAGCAAATATTTTAATATCTACATTAATAAGCGAGATGGGTCTGTAACTGTGAGGATCTGTTTTGTCTTGATCATTTTTTAAAATTAAAATTGTTTTTGAGATATTCCAATGTAAGTCAGTAATTCCTTCTTTTATAATAAAGTTGAAAACCTTGAGAAGAATAGGGGCAAGTTTTAAACTAAAGGTTTTAAAAAAGTTGGTGGTAAAACCATCTGGGCCAGGAGATTTGCCTGCTTTGAGATTGCTAATGACATTTTGAATCTCTTGAATATTAAGCGGGGCGGATAAGAGGGACGATTGATCTAGATTAAGAGAGGGAACTGTAATTGAGTTGAGAAAGTTTTCTATTTGGGTGTTTAAGGGATTATGTTCATTCTTACTATAAATATCAGAGTATAAATCATGAAATAATTGGATTACTTCAGAGTCTGTTTTGTAGAGTTTCCCCTTATACTGGAGCATGGAAATTTTGGCAGCACCCTTATTATTCCTAAGTATTCTAGCAAGAGTTCTCGAGGGAATTTGCGCCCATTCAGAATATGTAGCAATGCATCTTTGTTCCTGAAGAGAGTAGTTATGGGAGTGTAAGCCCAGTAATTCTTTGCTTGTTGCTTTAATCAAATCCTTTAACTTTGGGTCAGGTTGTGTTCTCTGTTTTTTCTCTAGGGATGCTAGTGTTAGGAGCAGATCTGATTCATTTTTTTTATTGAGTTTTTTAAAGAATGAGGCTTTACTAATCAGAAATCCTCTTAACTCTGCCTTACAGGCTGCCCATTGTATATCTGGTGGAATTTGGGAATTTTCAAAATTAGAATATAGGTCAGAAAGTGTACAATTAATTTTTTTTAGGATCTCCTTGCTATTTAATAGATTATTATTAAGGGACCAGTTAGAATAGGAAAATGAAGTGTGTGTGAAACTAATTTTAAAGGATATTCTAGCATGATCTGATAAAAATCTAGGTTCACTGGTGAAGGTATTGTTAAATTTAGAAAAAAAATTGGAGACTAGAAAAAAGTCAAGACGAGACCACGATTTATGGCAGTTGGAGTAGAAAGTGTATAAGTTGTCCTTAGTTAAGATATTACTAAATGCAATAGTGTCCATAAGGTAAAAGTCTGAAATAAGTTCTTCTAGAGCTACAGAGGCTTGAAAGTTATATGATAAAGAATTACTGGTGCGGTCTAAATTAGGATTGATTACCGCATTCCAATCTCCACCTATTATATATAGATAATTTTGGAAAGAACTAAGGATATTATGGATTTCTAATATGAAGGTGTGTTGTTGGAACAAGGTCCATAAAGATTCAGAAAAAGAACTGGTTTAGTTGTGTCAGGGAGAAAAGAAGTAAAATAGCACCACCTACCATGCTTATCTGATTTGATTTCATTTATAGTGCCCTGAAATTGTTTCTTGATTATAATGGCTACCCCCTTAGAGTTTGTGCTATCCCCATCTGCTATAATAGTTCTAATCCATTTCCTGTTGGCAACTTTCTCCCATCCCTCTTTTGACAAATGTGTTTCCTGTAGGAAGCAAATATTGGCCTGAGATTTGAAAATAAGATGGAGTAATAGATTTTTTTTTGCAGCATTTTGTAAGCCTTTAACATTCCAACTATCAATGGTCCAGGTCATGGAAACAGAAAGTCAAATGAGAATAGCGAAGCATTATAGACTTCTGTGATTGTTAAAGAAACAGAGTGGGACAATGGGTGCTGTGAGTATATTGCCAAGGAGATAAATAGGGTGAGATGAGTATATATCCGCAAAAGTACTGTCTTTACACAGAATTTAAACATAACTGTAAAGGTAGCCAAATACTTCTTCTTACTATCCCCAGTGCCTAACCACCCAAACCCCTTGAAAGAAGAAGAATAAAAACACACATACCAAAACCAAAACCAGGACGATATTATACATATGTACAGACTACTGTTATTCCAACAAAGCGTCAACCTAAAGAGCCAACAGCACACACATGAGCATCCCAGTAACTATATATTAATGAACATAATATGAGTAAGCAATAGGAAGTCCTAGATTGATATTAACTCAAACAGATGACTTAAGCAATATATATCATAACCGAGTTGTACTTATATTCTAGGATAACAAAAACCTAATATGTAGACCAATACCCTTTATAGAGCACTAAACTGTTATATAAATGAACAACGAGAATATAACAATCCTGAATGATTCTGCATCTTGATAGAAAAAAAAATAGTATCCATGTGTAGAGCAGTTCTCTACTTGTGTTAGGATTATGTGGCAAAAAAAAAAAGAGTAATGAAGCTCATTAAAGACCAAGTACATCTAGTTAACAAGTCTGTAATAGAGCACTGGGGGCAACGTCAGAGGATCAGAATATAGCTAAAAAAAAAAAAAACAGTCTTCAGTCTCATTGCAAGTGAAATTACAAAGCTCATAGCCAATTATAAATAAGCAACTGGTTAGAGTTGGCTTAATATGTAAACTAAAACTGTGTAAGACGAAACGCTCTACTAACATAGTTAAAGAAAACAAATACACTTCTATGTACACTTGAGGGCCACATCACAGAACACTAACAACAGCCCATGAAGTACACAGTATGTGAACCAATAGTGACGCAGCACAAGGGTCTGAAGTAAGTATAAGACAAGCATCATCTTCATGAATTATTAAAGGATACATTAACCAAAACATTATTATATACATATATATACAAAATATTGCTCTTCTATCAGATCCTCAGCCTAGAGCATTACCCTTAGAAACAAAGAGCAACCATAGTTTGATAATATCATGAAAATTGTAAGATGTGACTGTAACAAGTAGGAAAAAAAACAGTAGAGGTAATTTCACACGTCTGTTTGAATGAATAAGGTATAAGGAGTCCAAGTTTCTAACATTTGAATACTATTCAGATCTTACTTATAATAATAGACTAAATATATTCTAGATATAAGTTTCACCATTCTCTATAATCCTAATCTAGCTAAGTGCTAAAAACTACCATTGACTATCAACTTTATTCACCTAGCATTCAAACAAACAGATTTCTTGCTTTCCAAGAATAAAGGGAGCAGTTGAAAAAAGGAACACAGATTTGTTAGCAGCTACACCCACGAGTGAAGCCTGATACATGTCTAGCTACATGAGAATATACTTTCCAATGTTAATAATTTACCACCATAGGTAATACTAAAGGTTCAGCAACAGCAACCTTATTATCTTTAACTTGAAGGTTCAACAGCACAGCTTAAGAGTCTAGCGACTGGGACACAAAAAGCATAAGTGTCTAGCGACTAGGAAATAAAGAACAACTGCATTGTGTCTTTAGAAGTCATACGATTAATATTAACATCAATAGCAGATTGTCAGTACCATATTCTGTTCTATACATTCTTCCAAGAAGATCCGACACCAGAAGCACCATGTTGCTTGATCGCTCGAGTTCGCAGAAGACCAAAGGGTAAAGTTGAAGTGTTTGGCTGCAAGGTGTACAAGAGCGCGTTGCGTGAACTCCAGGAAGCGTTACGAAGTAATATGTCCCAGTAGCAAACAGCTATCAGCAGGACTGTTCCTGTCATGTAAGAAAAAAATCAAACAAACGAGCATTAACTATAATAAGGAGAACTTAGATAGAAAAAAGTATGGCACCATAAAGCGAGCAAGTCCAGAAATTTCTGAGCATACATGTTTGAGGTTGTGTAGGTCTTTCAGTTAATGGAGAAGTAGTTGAGGTCTCCTAGGAGAATGGTGCTAGGTTTAATGTAGCTTCACTCCATACTAGACAAGTAGGAGGTGGGGACTTAGGGTGGCATAGACGGGGTCCTATATAGTTAGCTATAATAAGATAAGGTTTTTTGTTAATAGTAAATTGGGCATGGATGAGTTTCTGGTCATTATATTAACAAATTTGGAGGTGATTTCTTTTTAAGAAAATGGATACACCAATGCCATTATTGTCCATCTAGTGAGGTGGGCCCAAACATGTGGTAGCACGGAAACCTTGCACTACTGGAGTGCCGTCATTGTCTTGAACCAGATAGATGTGACAATATATAAATTGTTTCCCAGGGTAAGGAGTACTTGTAGGGAGTGGAGATTTTTTTTTATTAAGTTCCTAGTATTGAGCAGCAATACTTTGTTGTTATTCAGATTCTATTTGTTTATGTTGGAAACTTTAGAAGACTGATATTGCCTAAAAAAAGCACTATGAGGAAGGACAAGGATTTAGCAAATGTACAAAAGCCTTGGGGTCTATACATGCAGGTCATCCCTGACAAATCAGGGACTGCCTAATCTCCTCCCAGACTGATATATATTCTTTCCCCCTTAAAATGACATCAGAAGCTAAGCCAGTTGTTGAAGTCCATAATCGTTTGCTCATACTGCGGCAACCTTCTAGGTAATGGTAGAATGATGCTCAAGGCTTGGTTCATACCTGCTTTATACACATATTCTGCGAGCTCCATTATATCTCTTATCATATGGCCCAGGGAGGTATGTCTCAAGTCTTTTATACCCATGTGCATTCTGTCATATGTGTACTTGTGATGCGGTGACTTGTGGGATGTGGAGAATTCTCCTAAACAGATTAGCATATGATGTTCATCATTAGATCATTGTTGCAGAATATTAGCACATCAGACAGCTAGCTAGGACACTAAAACATCTGGGTGCCTTCCTTATGCACCATATATCTCGTGATGCTCAAGTGATTACTAATATAAAAAAGATTGTATGGGCACCAAAATTCAGGACTTTCTTGCCTTAGAAGAGTTCAGTCAAATGTCACTGTGATGACCGTGCCCTGGCCCAGCAATCAAGGAGCCTCAATCCTCACCACTAACACCAAGGAGGTCATCTCATAGAAGAGAAAAGGATAATTAATACACACAGGTAAAGTACAGTTTCCCTTAAGTGCCCACAGAGATCACAGTCAGTCTGGGGCTGGTTGCTCCCTTGCTCACCAGGTCCCCAATAAGACTCCCCACTGGCACAGCTATAGGGTCCAGGTCTCAGCCTAGCTGGGCAAGCTAAAACCTCCAGTACCCTCTCTGTCCAACCAGTGCTTCATGTCCCTGTCCAAGTAGCTGACACAACATACACACACACTTTGAGATAAGTATTTATACAACTTCACAGACACTCCTGGGAAAGGCTGACACAGATTCTCCAGCTGTGCCCCTTTACCCAGACTCATCATCTTCCTTCGGCTGTTCCCATTAGGGGTCGCCACAGAAGATCACTTGTTTCCATTTCTTCCTGTCCTCTGCATCTTGCTCTGTCACACCAACCACCTGCATGTCCTCTCTCACCACATCCATAAACCTTATTTTAGGCCTTCCTGTTTTCCTGTTACCGGGTAGCTTCATCCTTAGCATCTTTTTTCCCAATATACTCAGCATCCATCCTCAGCACATGTCCAAACCAACATAAATGTGCCTCACTGGCTTTGTCTCCAAACCTTCCAACCTGGGCTGACCCTCTAATATACTTATTCCTAATCCTGTCCACCCTCGTCACACCCAGTGCAAATCTTAACATCTTTAATTCTGCCACATCCAGCTCAAACTCCTGCCTTTTTGTCAATGCCATTGTCTCCAACTCATATAACATAGCTGGTGTCACTACCCTCTTGTAGACCTTCCCTTTCACTCTTACAGGTACTCGTCTGTCACAAATCACTCCTGACACTCTTCTCCACCCACTCCATCCTGCCTGTACTCTCTTCTGCACCTCTCTTCCATACTCACCGTTACTCTGAACTATTGACCACAATGGTAGTAATTACTGCCACCACCCAACTAATAATATCAGCTACCAAAAGGCCCTTAAAAGGGTGTCCAATTATTACTGTGCAATATTATTATCCAATGGTAGTATGACTAACAGTCAAGGCTTACTTTAGAGTGGCCTATTTCAATAACCTCTATAAATATGCAATGTACTCTAGAGCTTATCTCACATCTATACCACAGGTAGAAGGTTTTAAAAATATTTAATAATATTCTTCTTCTTTCGGCTTTTTCCCGGTTAGGGGTCGCCACAGCAGATCATCTGTCCGCTCATGATTGGCAGTGGAGTTTTATGGTGTTGAGTTGCCAGCCTGGCACCCAACCTTCCACAGAAGGCAAACACACGCACACACTCACACCTAGGGCAAATTTAGAGTGTCCAATTCACCTACTGCATGTCTTTGGGATGTGGGAGGAAACCGGAGCACCTAGAGGTAACCCACGCAACCACAGGGAGGACATGCAGACTCTGCACAGAAGGTACCCCAGCCAAGAATCGAACTGGAGAACCTCTTGCTGTGAGGTGGCAATGCTAACTGCTGCACCACCGTGGCCGCCCTTTTAAAAATATTTAATAATAAATAATTAAAACACAAGACAAAACTACTACACCACAGATATATCTAAGAGTTCAGAGATCACACAGAAACTTAAAATAATACAGTAGGACAGGTCTGATTTCAAAGAAAAATACCTAATTAATCTTTACTAGCTTTAACTATTCCTACAAGAAATCACAGTGCTAAAACTTACATGTGAGAACAAGGCAGAGTGCTGAGTTAGATGTCAAAAGTCAAAATGCTTAAAAGTCTCTTGTGAGACATAGTATTTAAACATTACTAATAAACATGTCTCTAAGGCCCTCCCAAATTACATCATTTTTGACACTTAGGTTTTCTCAGTATTCATATTGCATCATCTTAACACCTGGTCTAAGTTCTCAGGCCACAAACTGCATTATTTAGCAATCTAACACCTGCACAGAAACTTACAACAATAGAAGACATTTCACATGTACATTCTAACAGAAAATAGAGCAATAAAGAACATTCCACATCTAAATTCTGGTCATAAACTTTAGCCTTAAAACAATGGACATGAAATCTTCATCCAGCCTCACTGTTGCCGAATTCTAATATGAAAGGGTCACAACATGCTTGACTGGGTCAGTAGAGTACAATGTTGTCACATATTTTGCAGTTCCATATTTCACAATATTCTTTTACACTCAAGAAACATGCCTGCATTTTACATGTATTTACAAATGCCAGAATTATATATCAAATTCTATTTGACCAGGCTGGCAGCCTTCGCTTATCTCTCCCCAGTCATCACATCTCTTCACCCCCCGGGGAACTCGAGCAAGTTTTTCAAATGCCCTTTGTGAAACATTGCTTGAGAGTGTCAGGTCTATCTGGGTGTATGTACCTCACCCCATTCCCTGTCTTGACAACCCATCTGCATTGGCATTGCTACTCCCACTGCGGTGCTGCACTGACATATATGCTTGCAACTTCAGACTCGATCTTAGCAACTTGGCATTTTGCTGACTGGCTCTGTTTAACAATGTTGGAGGGTTGTGATCTGTCATCACAGTGAATTTTCTTTCATACAGATAAGGCTGAAGTTTTTGTAGTGCCCACACTATGGCTAGACATTCCTTTTCTACCGCTGCATAGCATTCCTCCCTGGGTTGGAGACAATGACTGAGATTAACCACTGGGTGCTCTTCTCCCTCTGAAGAAATCTGGCTAAGTACAGCCCCCACCCCATAGTTTGAAGCATCCACCTGCACAACAAATTCTTTGCTATAGTCTGGAATGGCTATATAAAGGGGTCCTCCTAAAGCTTCCTTAAGCTTCTGAAATGCCTGCTCACATGCTGGGGTCCACACTACCTTATCTGGCCTGTTCTTTCTTGTCAGGTCTGTGAGGGGAGCAGCTATGGTACTATAACTGGGAACAAACTTTCTGTAGTACCCTGCTGTCCCTACAAATGCCCTCATCTGCTTTTTAGTAACAGGTGCAGGCCATGCCTCAATAGTTTCCACTTTGGCAGGTTGTGGCCTTATCTTACCACTCCCCACTCTATGTCCTAGGTAGGAGAGCTCTGCCATACCCACCTGACATTTGCTCAGCTTAATGGTCAACCCTGTCTGCACAGCACCTAACTCACATGCTGAAGGTGCTCTTGCCAGGAATGGCTGTAGATAGCAATATCATCCATGTAAACAAGGGCAAACCCTCCTGTTCCTGCTAAGATATGATCTACCAGCCTCTGGAAAGTCGCTGGGGCATTCTTCATCCCAAAGGGCATCTTTGTGAACTCATACAAGCCAAAAGTAGTTACAAAGGCTGACTTCTCTCTAGCACTGGGAGATAAGGGCACCTGCCAGTAACCCTTGGTAAGATCAATGGTTATAAGATACTTAGCCTACCCAGCTTCTCTAGGGTCTCATCTATCCTAGGCATGGGGTAAGCATCTGCTTCTGTGTGACCATTTAATTTCCTGTAATCCACACAGAACCTGGTGCTGCCATCCTTCTTTGGCACCAACACCACTGGTGAGGCCCAGGGACTGTTGGACTCTTGAATCACCCCTAGTTCCAACATCTCCTGTACCTCTTCCCTCAGAGTCTGTTTGACTTTCTCAGGCACCCTATGATTGGCCTGCCTGATAGGCCTTTGGGGTCTTGTATCCTCCTGGTGCTGCACCAGGTGGGTGCTCCCTGGTTTCCTAGTGAACATGCCCCCAAACTCCTGCAACACTGCTCGGATTTCTCGAACCTGGGTAGGAGATAGCTGCTGGGACATTGCTACCTCTTCCACTGAGGTGTCAGCCCGAGCCTCACTGAGGAGATCAGACATAAGCTCTCTCTCAGACTCCTCCTGCAATCCACTGCAAATGCTCAGCGCAAGTGCCTCCCTATCATGGTAAGGTTTCATCATGTCAACATGGTACAATTTGTGCCCCTGCCATCTTCCTAGCACTTCCACCATGTAGTTAACATCACTTACCTTTCTTACCACCTTGAAGGGTCCCTCCCAAGCTGCCTGCAACTTGTTGTGTCTGACAGGAATGAGAACCATCACCTGCTGTCCTACATTATACTCTCTAGCTCGAGCATTCCTGTCATACCACACCTTTTGTTGTTGTTGGGCTCCTGCCAGGTTCTCCTGGGCCAGGCCCATGAGTTCCCTGAGCCTTGTCCTGAGGTTCAGGACATATGCCACAACAGACTCCTTATGAGACTCACACTCACCTTCCCACTCATCTCAAATTAAATCTAGAGGTCCCTTCACCCTATGCCCATACAGCAACTCAAAGGGTGAAAAATCTGTGGATTTCTGGGGAACCTCTCTGTAAACAAACAACAGATTGGGAAAATATTTGTCCCACTCCCTCTTAAACTGATCTGCAAATGCCCATAGCATGGACTTAATTGTAAAGTTTAACCTCTCAACAAGACCATTAGTCTGGTGATGGTAGGGGGTGGTCTACATGTCCTTCACCCCACAGGACTTCCACAGACAAGCCAGCAGGTCTGACATAAAATTGGCACCTCTTTCAGACAGTATTTCCTCTGGGAAACCTACCCTGCTGTAAATCTCTAGCAAAGCATTTGCCACCTTCTCTGCCTCAATGGAGGACAAAGCCACTGTTTCAGGGTATCATGTAGCATAATCTACAATCACTAGGATATACTTTTTCCCTGTGGAACTTGGGGCACTCAGAGGACCCACAATATCCATAGCTACCCTCTGAAATGGCTCCTCAATCACAGGCAAAGGCATCAATGGAGCTCTCACCTGGTCTCCTGCCTTGCCTACCTTTTGGCACTGCTCACAGGCCCTGCAGTACCCTGTTACATCTCTGGAAATTCCAGGTCAATAGAAGTTTTGCATAATATGCCACTTTGTACGTTTTATGCCCATATGATCTGCAAAGGGAATATCAAGGGCTATGTCTAAAAGCACCAGATGGTAAGCTCTAGGCACTACCAACTGCTGTACTCTCTCACCTTCTAGCCCTCCCTCAGGGGTCCACTCTCTGTGCAGTAACCCTTTGTTCCAGTATACAGATTCCCCCTTCACTTGAGAATCAGGTGCCTCCCTAGCTACCTGCCTCAGGCCTTGCAATGCAGGGTCTGAAAGCTGAGCCTGTCTCAAGTCTCTCCTTGTAACCATTCCCAGATCCCCTTCCACTGGAGGTCTGGCCTCCTCTGACAGCGGTGCCTCACTGTCAGCCTGAGTACTACTACTCACCACTACCTTTGCAGTTACCCTGTCCAAGGGAACATTAGTACCCACAAGCAGCTGTGGCTCACATTGAGTCTCACTGCTACCGAGTAGCTCCTTTACTGAAGTAACCACCTCACCAGTCCTGGCTGCAAGTATGCGGTCTGTCTGGGTCTCCCCCAGGCTATCAGACCCACATGCTTTTCTCCTAGCCTCACTGCATGTAACTGCATAAGTACATAGTACTGCCTCATCCAAATCCTTCCCTCTCAGGACATCTGCAGGATAGTAGTTCCATACCCCTGTTGTCTCAAGACAAGCCACTGTTGGCATTTTGTCTTTCCCACTTACTGGCTCCCTTACCTTTGGTTCCCCACCTTGCCTCCGTGGACACCTGTATGCCACATGGCCCCACTGGTTGCATTCAAAGCATTTAACCCTAGCTTTTGGATGTGTACCTGGACTAGTGGCTTCCCCTGCTACTGGCAGATTCTGTTGGGGCAGCTTCTGCTGCCCATCATGGGTTCCTTTAGTCCCATGAGCAGTACTGGGGGTCCCTTTCTTGTGCAGGGCTGCCCTGCTTGCTAGGTATAGGTCTCCCTTCTTCCCCAACTCCTCTGAAGTAGCACACTGTCTATCAGCTAACCAGATCCTCATGTCCTCAGGCAAAGTGCTAAGGGCTTGTTCCCTTACCAAAAGGTCTGCCAGCCCTTCAAAAGTGGTGACCTGACATCCACTCACCCAGCTATGAAAATAAGTGCTCAGTTCAGCAACATATTCACATACATTTTCATCTGCCATGCGTCTATGCTCACAAAACTTTTTCCTATACATTTCAGGTGTTAGCTTAAAACATTCTAATAAATGTCTTTTTACAGCAGTATAATCAAAACAGTCAGTGTCATGCATTTTTGCTAAAGAAGTTACAGCTTTACCATAGAGTAAGGGGGTCAGGAACCATACCCAGAGCCGTTGGTCAACTTCATACTGTTTACATACCCGCTGAAACATATGAATGAAGCTATCATAATTATCCCCCTCTTTAAACTGTGGAAGAAATTTACTGACCTTTTGTGCTTCTGGGGTCCAGTTACTCCCTTCCCCATTACCTCCATGACTCTGGCAAAGAGTCAACATTTCCCCTCTCATGCTTTATCTGCCATTCCTGTTCTTCAGCTTCTAGGCTCCTCATTCTATTGGCTGCTTCTAGTTTCATACACCTGGCCTCCAACTCAAGTCTCTTTAGCTCCAGCTGGATTTTTAAGTCCACTGCAGAAAGGTTGAGCTGTCCATTCTCCGAGGATATTGTAACTCCACTGTCAGTCTGATTGTCCTCCAGGCTGCTGTTTTCTGATGCAGCTGTAACCAAGGCTGCAGTCAGGTCTACTTTAGTCAGGTTTCCATGCACAAGTCTCCTAGCCTGGCATATCTCTGCCAGCTGGCTCCTTGTCAGCTTTCCATACTCTTCTGCTGATATGATTCCTGCTCATCCTGACTAATGCTAAGCTAACAAAAGAAATAAACAATTGTGATCTGAACTCTGAGTATACACCGAGTGGCTGTTTTAGAGTACAAAACACTTTTAGAGATCACTGTACATAAGCTACAGGAATTCACTCTACCCACACCACTACAAGCCAATTAGTATGTGAAGTAGATCCCACCACTGCCAAATACTTGTGATGACCGTGCCCTGGCCCAGCAATCAAGGAGCCTCAATCCTCACCACTAACAGCAGGGAGGTCATCTCATAGAAGAGAAAAGGATAATTAATACACACGGTAAAGTACAATTTCCCTTAAGTGCACACAGAGATCACAGTCAGTCTGGGGCTGGTTACTTCCTTGCTCACCAGGTCCCCAATAAGACTCCCCACTGGCACAGCTATAGGGACCAGGTCTGATCCTAGCTGGGCAAGCTAAAACTTCCAGTACCCTCTCTGTCCAACCAGTGCTTCGTGTCCCTGCCCAAGTAGCTGACACAACACACACACACTTTGAGATAAGCATTTATACAACTTCACAGCCACTCCTGGGAAAGGCTGACACAGATTCTCCAGCTGTGCCCCTTTACCCAGACTATACGGTAGTAATTACTGCTACCACCCAACTAATAATATCCGCTACTAAAAGGCCCTTAAAAGGGTGTCCAACTATTACTGTGCAATATTATTATCCAATGGTAGTATGACTAACAGTCAAGGCTTACTTTAGAGTGGTCTAGTACAATAACTTCTATAAATATGCAATGTATTCTAGAGCTTATCTCTACACAAACCAGCCACAGGTAGAAGGTTTTAAAAATATTTAATAATAAATAATTAAAACACAAGACAACACTACTGCACCACAGATATGTCTAAGAGTTCAGAGATCACACAGAAACTTAAAATAATACAGTAGAACAGGTCTGATTTCAAAGAAAAATACCTAATTAATCTTTACTAGCTTTAACTATTCCTACAAGAAATCACAATGCTAAAACTTACATGTGAGCACAAGGCAGAGTGCTGAGTTAGATGTCCAAAGTCAAAATGCTTAAAAGTCTCTTGTATGACATAGTATTTAAACATTACTAACAAACATGTCTCTAAGGCCCTCCCAAATTACATCATTTTTGACACTTAGGTTTTCCCAGTATTCATATTGCATCATCTTAACACCTGGCCTGAGTTCTCAGGCCACAATCTGCATTATTTATCAATCTAACATCTGCACAGAAACTTACAACAATAGAAGAAATTTCACATGTATATTCTAACAGAAACTAGAGCAATAAAGCACATTCCACATCTAAATTCTGGTCATAAACTTTAGCCTTAAAACAATGGACATGAAACCTTCATCCAGCCACACTGGAGCCGAATTCTAATATGAAAGAGTCATAACATGTTTCACTGGGCCAGTAGAGTGCAATGTTGTCACATATTTTGCAGTTCCACATTTCACAATATTCTTTTACACTCGAGTAATATGTCTGTATTTTACATGTATTTACAAATGCCCGAATTATATATAAAATTCTATTTGACTAGGCTGGCAGCCTTCACCCATCTCTCCCCAATCATCACAGTCTCATCTATATTGTGCCTTTTGTTTCTACTGTCAGCTTGTATCCAGGCTTTGTGGGCAGATAAGGACCCCCTTTTTTGTGATCCTTTCTTTATTTTTCTCTGTAAAGTACAGATGTATTATGTCTTATGTCATCAGAAATGGGAAATGTGCATATGTTAGGTGGATCTTGTACAAGGATTTACACATGGCTTTCATTTTCTTTCTTGGTGAAAGACACAACATTCAATCTTGTGCTGTGTGTTTATTGTTTACCCCCAGGAATGACTCACAGTAGGCTGAATAGCTTCAAATGTTTGATAGAGAACTGATGATTAAAAGTCTTGGCTTGGGTATCCAAGTCTTCTGACTTCTCTTTGTTGGACATCCCCCTTTGGTCAAAGTAGAACAAGAAAGCAGTTAAAGGAGTTACTGAATTGATGCTACTGTCTACCTTTTTATCCTGCTCTTGGACTGACGTACCCACTGTGGTAGACTTGGAACTCTCAGATCATCATTCTGTTCTTCTCAACCCTTCTGGTGCTCCTCCACAGGAAGCCACCAAGGGTCAGGAATTCAGTGCATCCAGTCAAACTGGATGTCAGGCATCAGCCAAGAAGGAAAAAATATGTTTTCTTTTGATGGAAGTGATGTATGGTATAACTCAGATCTTGGTAAGAGGAGAAGTAGCAACCCCTCTCATGGAAGACCAGATATACAACTCCTAAAAGACTATTAGGCCTGAGAAATCAAGAAAAAAAAATCTCTGAAAACAAGCATCTTTCCCCACATTTAACTCCAACCAATTTGAAGGGGTCACAAGAAGAATGGTACACTTTAGCCCAGGGTTTTTTTTTAGGGCTTTCTTGTTTCTACAGTTCTCTACCACAATTTTGTCTCATTCCAATATCCCTCTTCCACTTAAGAGAAACTCTTTTTTTTAGTTAGAGAAGGAAGGGCTAGATTGTGACTCTCAACTCTCCTCTCCTGTACCTTTTGAAGAGATTTCATTTTCTGATACTTTTTTTTGAAAATGAAAGAATTGTTTAAATGAGAGGCTACAGAGATCTTAGTGGCATAAAATGAACTATCAATCCTTAATCAGGATGCCACCAACCCCCTGGCAATATTTCCTGTAAATGGGGCTTTGGAGGATGCTTTTATTTCATGTAGTTCTGTTTCAGATTCTCATACCTTTGCACCTAAAAAGCCTGATAGCTTGATAGGCTATTCAAAGTACCTGATTCTCATAAATGCCTTTTCAAGCATCCGTTAGATGAATGTGCTGTGATTTCCATGGACAAGTATGGTACCTCCAAGTCTTTGCCTCTTCCAAACCTGTCTTCAATAAAAATGACAGCAGGGAATTCAGTAAACATGGGAAGAAGGTATATGCGTCTTAAACCTTTGCCTTCATGGCAGTCAAGTGCAAAACACATTCAGACATGCAGCAAATAATTTCTAACCTGCCTGCTTCAGACACTAAAACTACCTGTAAAACCTGTTTTTTTCTGCATTACAGGTCACAAAACACTCAATGAAGTGCTCCTGTGATGTAGCAAATGCTGTGTCTTGGGCAGCTGCCATAGGATCTGTAACGTAAAGGCATGCCTTCCTCAATATGTTGAATTGCCCAAAGGATGCCAAATACCAAAGTTTGAATGCTCCTTTAGAAAAAGAGTTCCTTTTGGTAGTTTCTCAGCAAACGTCTTAAATGTTTAGATGAAAGAGTTAAGATAAAGTGTGAGTAAATCAGCTTTTTTGTCACCAGTCCCTAAATATAATAGAAACTCTTCCTCAAGCCCTGGACTTTTCTCATTTATTTATTTGCATTTGTTTACGAGGAAGGTCCACTAGGCCAAAAAGTACCCATTTTCAGTGGAAGCCCAGGGAGAAAAGCTCCACAATGGTTTCTACAACACATACATTTGATAAAAACTCAGTTGGATAATACAACAAGTTTTAAACAGTATATAAAGTTTTTAACAAGGTAAGAAGGCAATGTAGCTGTATTTAAATCTATCTACTGACAGTATATGTAAACATAGGTACAGAAACAGAGTATCATCCAGAAGAAAAGGTGAAGTTTTTGAAGGTAATATAGGATGGAAGTAGGAAAGGTGAGAGTAGTAGTTTGAGAGATAAAATCAAGTTATAGGTTGTGAGGAACTAGCACATGAGCATAGCCACTGGGAGAAAAGATGTTGTCTCAAATATTTTTTGAAGAAAGATGTATTGCTAATGGATCTAAGTGAAGGTGGGAGAGAGTTCCATAGTCTAGCAGTGGAAAAGGATTGGAGCATTTGACCATTGGAGAGGTTAGGTTTGTCTACTTGCAAAAGCATTTGATTTTCAGAGAGGGGAGGTCTTTTGGGTGGTATAGTGTAAATAGAGAAGAAAGGGCAGGGTAGTTGGATGGATTGAATATTTGTTTGTGGGCAGTTGTTAGTTGTATATATGTAAGATGATGAGGGAGTTCCAGCCAGTCTAGTAATTGAAGAGAGGCACCGTGTTGAGATAAGTGTCGTCCATTAGTGACAAACTTTGCAATGTCGTTATAGCATGAGCCTAGTTTGGATTTAAGGCTGGCCTGTATGTTGGTAAAGAGAGAAGCACCATAAAGAAGAGAGGGGAGCAGGAAGGAGGATTTAAGGGATAGTTTTGAGGAGTAATTGAGGAATGTTTTGTCAGTATAGCATGACCAGCTTCTGGTATGCTTTTTTAATGTTGTTGTGAATATGCATGTCAAAAGTCTGGTGTTCATCTGTAGTGACACCTAGACGTTTAGTATGTTTGACAACCTCAGTGGTAGTGTTATTTTTGGGAGAAAATAGAGAAAAAGTCTTTGTTTATGGGTGGATAGTGCAAGTTTAGTTTTCTTAGGGTTTAAAGAAAGGTGGTTGTTAGCCATCCATATTTTGGTGGAGGTGAGAGCTGACTGGGTAAGTTTCAGAAGTTCTGGTGGAGAACTGGCAATGCAGGTGATAGTAGAATCATCTGTGTATTGGATGACTGTGCCTTGAGTAAGAGAAGAGTGGAAGTGATTGATGAAAATGTTGAATAGCATAGTCCCTTAGATGGATCCTTGGGGAGCACCAGTAGTGGTGTTGAGGAAAGGAGAGAAAGAGTGTTGCCACTTAATGGCTTACTGCCTGTCTGTGAGGTAGTTAGAAAACCTGTGTAGGGTAGAGGGAGAGATTCCTAAGCTGGATAGTTTTCTAAGAAGAAGAGGGTGGGAGATAGTATCAAAAGCTTTGGAAATGTCAAGAAATAGAGAGGAGACAAGTTTCCTGGCATCTCGAGCCCAACTGACAGAGTCACAGAACGATATAATAGCTGTAGTGGTGCTATATCCAGTCTAAAACCATGCTGGGCTGCTGACAGCAGGTTATTGTCAAGTAGATGGTTAAGGAGTTGGCTGTGAATACATTTTTTGAGGACCTTTGAGATAAGAGAGAGAATGGCAATGAGTCGAAAGTCAGAGATGTCTGCGTTGTTTCTGCCTTTGTACAATGGAAGGATAAATGCTTTTTTCCAAATGGTGGGAACATAAGACTCTTGAATGGACGTATTAAGAAGTAAGCTGACAGGGTAGGTAATGGAATTTGCTGCTTTTTGAAGGAATTCTGGGGGCATGTTATCCGAGGCATTATTGCATGGTTTTAGTTTCAGAAGTAGTTTCTTTACTGTGGCAGTAGGGATAGATGCTAGAGAGAAGTTATGTGAGTGGGGATAGGAGATATTTGTAGTTGTAGGGTCTGATGGGTTAGGATGATTTTGAGGGAAGTTGGTGGTGAGATTAGCTATAACATTTATAAAATATGATTTGAAGAGTGTGGCTATTTCAACAGGGTTTTTTTTCTGGATTTGGACAGGGGTTGTTGTTTGACCCTGGGTGTAGTAGGCTTTTGATTGAGCTCCAGAAGTGTTTTGGATTTTGTTTGTGTTGGTTTTGAAAAGTATGATAGTAGTCTTTTTTTATCCTTGGTACCTAGGTGCTTTACCTGAATGTGAAGGTGTTTGTAGGTTATAAAGTTAGAGGGTTTTTAATGCTTTTGCCAAAGTTTCCAGGCTTTGTCTCTGGTGGCCATGTTCTGTTTGTTTGTTCTAATGAGTCATGGGGCATGACTAGATTTTACACATTTTAGCGGGGGAGGTGTGAGGCTATTTAAGATGTTAAGGAATGTAGAGTTGAAAAATTCTACTGTATCGTCTAGAGGAAGTATTTTTAAGGGATCCAGTTAATGTTGTTTAAAGAATTGCTAAAGGTTGTAGGGCAAAAATGTGATGTCTCTAGTGTTTCTGTAGTGATGTATGCTTAATGCTGTTGTCATTTACATATTATAAAGGCAGGTAAGTGGTCACTGATACTGTTTGGGAGAATTCCTGCAGTGGAGATTTTATCAGGGTCAGAGACCATGATCCAATCTAAGATTGTCCCATAGCTGTTGTTTTTGTTGGGTCTGGTAATATTAGTGATTAGCTGACTGCAGTTATATAGGTTAATGTTTGCGGAGGAGTGTTGCCATGAGACATCTAACCAATTAATATTAACATCGCCAAGAATTACTGTTTCTGTTGTTATGTTGTTGGATGTCCAAGCTAGGACTTCCTCAAGTATGGGAATATTACTGCCACAGGGAATGTACAGGGCAATGATACAGAGGTTTTTTCTTTCATTAATTTTTAGGAAGGCTATAAAGATTTTTGCTGTAGAAAAGTTGGGTATGGATGAGTTGTATGAGACTATATTGAAGGTGTTGGGGTAGATCAGTTCTACCCCACCACCTTTTTTATGTGGCCTATCTGAGCACAGGCATGCAAATTCAGGAGGAAGGAATTCTGAGCTTTTGATGTATGGTTTTAGGCTCAAGAAACCTTTCAAATGAGATCAGCAAAAGCAGATAAAAAAAAAAAAACAGTCTAACAATGGCAAAGAAATCTTAAGAAGGGAAAACAGCAACCAGGGCTCTTCCCAGTCAGAAATGAGAGCATGACTACCTAAGTATTTGATCTCCTCCATCCCTTCCCACCTTGGCCAACACCACAGAATAAAAATCAATCTGTCTCTTTCCGGCACTTCTGGAAACAGTGACTCATTATCAGGCACTGAGAATAATTAAAAAGAGATACAAATGGCCTCCTTTCCTACAAAATCAGGAATCCTCCATCCAAGAACAACAGAAAAGGCACATTTGTTTCCTCAGCGTATTTCAGAAATGTTTTCTCAAGATATTATAGAACCTCGGCTTCCTATCCAGCAGGGAAAAGGTTTTTACTCCAGCATTTTTATTTTACCAAAGAATTCCCATGAAGACCAGTTTTGGATCTTTCAGTTTTGAATTCTTTTCTAGTCATTTCTAATTTCAAGATGTTAGCCATCAGTCCCTTTCCCTCCTCTTCTTCCCTCCCAATGTTTGTTAGCAAATCTAGATCTCAAGGATGCATACCATCATATTCTAGTTCACAAAGACTTTAGATATTATTTAAGATTTTTTGTGTTTTGGTTACCTTTTCAGTTTGCATCCCTAACATTTGGACTATGCACAGCTCCAACAGAATTTAAAAAAAATGCCTTCTTCCCATTGTTGCCTTCTGCAGATTGCAGGGATTCTGCATTTCCCTTATCTAGATGACTGATGCATCCTGTCAGATTCAACTCAAGACAATCTCTTTGAAGAAAGAGAAATGCCTCCTTTTCTCTTATAAACCAGTTTAAAAAGCCTGGTTTCAAACTAAACATGGAGAAATTTTATCTAATCCCATATCACAGGTTAACCTTTTGGGGATGCTTTCTGGTTACTTCCCTTGTGATGGCATTCTGCATCCCCCAAAGAGAAGCTCTGTTTTTACCAGTTACAGTTCTTAAACCTAGCTCAGGAGACCATTTCCACAGCAAGAGAGTTCTTCAGAATTCTAGGTTAGGTGGAAACAACTATTTTCATGGTTCCTCTAGCCAGGCTTCACATGAGGAATATTCAGTAGTTCCACAACTTTGTATGAATCCAGCACCAACATCCTCTCTCTCTCTCTTCCTATTACAGTTCTGAACTTCATCAAAAAAGAATGCCTGTAGTTGGTAAAACAGATTCAATGAAATCCAAGTCTCCCTCTTTCTCCCATTCCAAGTCAGTCTGTAATAACATACCTCAGACTTTGCCTGGGGAGCTGTTTACAAGGAATCAAATTTCAAGGGATTTGTGATCCCCACTTCCAGAAAAAAACACATCAACCACAAAGAAATGATGTCTCTGATAATGGCATTAAAAGTTCTTAATCACTTGTGCACTTCAAGACCACTGTTGGTGATCAGAGACAAAGCCACAGTGATGTGATACATAAACGAACAGGGAGGAATTAGGTCTTATCATCTGTGCTGACTAGCCAAGATTGCCTGGAAGGTGGTACCTCAACATATTATCTCCCTGTAGGTAACTTACTTGCTGTCAGAGCAGAACACTGTTGTGAACTCCAGATTTAGGAAAGACGCATGAATGAATGTTACACCGAGGACTACCAAGAGATTGTCCACCTATCTGGAATGTCTCAAGTACATTTGTTTCCACTATTCACAACAGACATTACAGAACTTATGTACCAGGACTCCTAGCCAACAGGCCTGGAAAACAGATGCTCCATTCCATGGACGTGAATGTTCCTTTGTCTCTCCCAGTTTTGCTCTGATAGCCAGAGTCTTGATAAAGATAAAATGAGATTCTCCAAAGATACTCTTGGTAACACCATTATGGCCCAGACAACATTGGTTCTTCCTTTTCATGCACCTGGGCCAAGGGTAATAAGTAAACCATCCTCACAGGGTAGATCTAAACACACACAAGGGATCCTTCATTCACCCTAACACTTTGAAGCTACACCTGTATTAAAGGAGGCTAGAAAACCTGCCACTAGAAAATGTTATTAACCAAATGGAAGAGATTTTCTAGATTGTGCTTTAGCAGAGACAGGCTTGATTCGGATAGGACTCCAGTGGTACTGCAGTACCTGTGTCATTTGCTCAAATATACCCTGTCTTATGCTTCTATCAAAGTACATGTTTCAGCCATTTCTGCTTGTCTGTCATTAGATAGCCCCCCTTCTTCTTTGTTCCAAGTTGAGCTGTTCTCAACATTATTTTATACATTAGATATTAGACCAACTTGAAAGCAAGTAGTTCGGCCCTGGGATCTTAATTTTGTATTGGAGAAGCTAACATTACTTTACCTCAAACCTGTACTTGGCTCTTCAGTACTTGAAAGGCAGTTTTACTTACTACTCTGACTTTGGCTAGATGAGTATCTGACTTGCAAGCTGTCATGTTTGCATGCCCATCCCTCCCTGACAGCATCTCCAATGCCTGAGCCACTAATCAAAACCGATTTGTCTGTAGTTTGGTGTTTATTCCTCTACACCACAGCACTGGCTCCTCTCAACTCTTTGGGGTTTTTCATAAAGATTGAGTTAAGGCTTAGAACTTAGCCTTTGTTCATGCCTAAGGTTGTTTCTGACTTTACTTTAAATCATTCTGTACATCTCCCTGTTTTCTTCCCCCCAGCCTAAGAGCAGAGCACAACGAGTTTTGCATTCCCTGGATGCCCACAGACAGTTCAGATACTGCCTGGATAAGACAAAAGATTTAAAATTGTCAGACCAAGTATTTATTTATTTTGAAGGTAAGTATACAGGGCAATCAGTTTCCAGACAAACCATATTCAGAGTGTTATTTCAGGCTGTTCAATTCTGTTATTGCTAAAAGCACCCCCCAAGAATTTCAAGGCACACAGTTGTGATTTAATAAATATTAAATAATAAAAAACAAAGTCCTGCCACTCAGATAAATCCAGAAAAACTAAATGTAACTTCTTGATTTTACAGATTATCAAAGAAAATATAAGAGGGTTTTTACTTGATAAACGAATCTCAAAATCAAGAAAATAGACAGATTGCCCGTTTTAAGGCAAAAATATTTCCAGGGCTTAATGAAAGCTTAATGAAAGCTTTACAGTTAAACCACTTTTAGGAGACCTAAGAAATAAAATTACATGATTGTCTTTTTAAATGATTAATTATAAGTCACATGCTTTTCAATTCCTTTAATTGTTTAAAGTATTTATACACAGTTTTTTACGGCTGTACATCATTTTGTCAATCGCACTTTGTGCGATTTACATTTGTGCGAAAGTACCGTTTCACACAACAGAAAAACAAATGCCACAATGCCAAAGCTTACAACAGCGAATGCAATACAGCATTCGCTGTTGTAAGGTTCACCACTGTGATGCAGATTGCACTATAGTGGGGACTGGGAAATGTACCCTTTTCCTCACTATAGTGCGATCCCGGAGTTTGTATATTTAAGTAGCAGAGGGTATAGGGGGCTTGCCCCCCCCATGGAATGTGCAGGGAGGCTTGCCCCCCTGCAAAAACGTTTTTACTGTGCAAGTCACAGTAATACTGTTCCCGGAAGTGTGGTGAATGTTCGAATTATGTCGAATTCAAACATTCACCACTTTGGAGTTCGATTTTATTTCTGTTCAGTATTATAAATTTTGTGTTTTTGTTTCAAATTAGTAGCGATTCACCTTTGTTTAATTCAGCAAAATGATAGTAAACCGTTTTTTTTTTTTTACATATTATGGTCATTTATCTGAAGAAGCCAATTTGGTGAAAGTATTTTACTTGTGCAGTTTTATTCAATAAATATTTATACTGGTTATTGTGGTGCAGGAATATTTTTTATTTTCATTTTAGTGATTTAATAAATATGTTTATGTATATAATAAAAAAAAGAAAAAAAAAACACTCCACTAGAGCTGTGCCTACTTCTAGTGCCTTTTGTAAAGATGTGGAATGTAGAGTTATTCTAGAGGCAGGAGCATGGACTTCAATGCACACTTTCACTAAACACTACAAAATTGATTCCTCTTCCAGATTCAGAACATGATTTGCTAGATCTATTCTCTAGGGTCTTGGTCCTGCATATTCTACCCTTTCTGTCTAAGCTTTGGCAATAATCACAGTTATTATCTTTATGCTGCTACTAAAATTATCTAATGATAAACATAGTACTGTTGCATATGTGAAGTTACCATCACAGTAAATATTCAGATAGATAACTGTTGCAATACTAACACACTCTATCTATGCCCCATATATTGTTCTTTGCAGTTTTCCTCTGGCCGGGGTTTAGTCCCAGTTTCTTTAGTCCACTTGTTTCTGACATGATATACATTGACAAATTTTGAGATAAGAAAGCACTGAATATTGGTGCTCGTAAATCCCTTTTATAACAGCAAGGTGCCACAAAGCTTTAGTATAATGGTCAGATGTTTGATATCTTTGACAAGATACATCCCATGTAGCTTTATGCTACTATAACATTGGTCGATTTGAATATCTACTGTTATGGTAAGTTTACTTATACAACCGTATTTTCTTACTCCTTTCCCCACTGTAGTGCGATTCTGGAGTTAGTATATATAGTTAGGCGGTAGGGGGCACAACCCCCCCCCACATTGGAGTGTGGAGGGCGTAGCCCCCCGCCTACTTAAGTTTTATATTTATGAATCTCATTTCATTGAAAGCTAACAATATAAAACCAAAAGTAGGTGGGGGGCTATGCTACCCACACCCCCACTGTGCCCCCCCCCACACCCCTAACTATATATACTAACTCCAGGATCGTACTACAGTGAGGAAAAAGGCATATACATTTTATTTGCCCAACTGTACTTACATTCAGTGAAATGTGGTTCAGTGAAATGAGTTTCCAGTGATGTGAGCTTTCAGCGATTTGGTGGGAGTGTTTTGAAATTCAGTGAAATAAGTTTTCAGTGAGTCAAAGTATATATATATATATATATATATATATATATATATATATATATATATATATATAGGTTTACTTCTCTTGTTCAAAATTACACTTGTTCAAACAAGCAAAGTTCGAGACCCATTTTAGTGAAAGTGCACTTAAATGAAAAAGCACTTTCACAAAATTCACTTTACCAATCTTGGACTGCATTCTCGCACTTAGTGTATCTAAGTAGTGAGAGTCTGGTCTAGCAAACAAAAACACATTTTAGCCTGCAGTATTTTACTTTAAATCTGTCTCATCTATGATGCCTTTACCCAGGCTGTGCCTGAAATTAGTCGTTTTTGATGATTTAAAAAAAAAAAAAAATATATATATATATATATATATATATATATATACACACACACACACACACACACACACATATATATATATATATATATATATATATATATATATATATATATATATATAAATAATATATATATGTGTGTATGTAAAACAAAAAATAAAATATATCTGTGATGATAAGTGATGTTTTCTTGCCTGTGTTAAGGTCCTTCTGGCAGAGAGGAACACTTATGTTATATCATCTGCTTTAAAGCTTTTCTACCACAGGTTAGAGAATCAGTACTTTTTATTGTATCATTTTGTCACCTTGCCTGCTGACCAACAAATCTCTAAGGGGCCATTATCCAGACAGCCATGAGCATGCTTTATGCTCTTGTTGGCATTACTGGAATAAAAACACTATTTGTATTATGATACTAACCCTCAGCCCATTTTTCTTCCATGTTGGCGTCCTTGTAACACACAATAAAAGAAGAGTGATGTTCCTTTATGCATGTTATGGCTTTCCGACTACAGAACAAAGAACACAGATGTTCTAATACTAATGTCTTTCACCAATGTTGTGACCCCTCTTGGGAAGGGTTAAAGAAGACTTATTGTCCGTTTATCACTATATGGGTATTATTAGGACAGAGCAGGGGATAATTTTCTCTCTCTTGATGACTTTCTGGTCCGAGAAGTAGAAATACCAATATAATTACACTTGTTTCAAAGTTTCAGACCCTCCCAGCAAACAAAACTCAGATTTTTCTAAAGGAAGTGACACTAGCATTTGTTCCATGCACCCCTCTCTCCATTTGGTTGCTTAGATAAGGGCCAGTCTTTGCTGAGGTCCAGAACAGACCAGGAACAAATTTACAGTTATCAACAATTCTTGACTAATTCAACATAGACAGGAGACATATTTTCAAGCACAGAGAGGACAGCAAAGCAGCTGTGAACGCAGACCAGTAAACAGCATAAGGAGCATGGCATAAATAATAACAAGCCTTTTTTGTATTTTTAATTTAAGGTGGCCTTTTTTTCTTAAGAAAATTGAACACTGAGGAAAAACAAATTGTCTTTTGTTTCTTCTGATGGGTTGAACTTGATTAAGACTTTACTTTATTTAAAACCATATACCAGAAAGCCTAATGTCATGTAAGAATATACTTGAAAAAATGTTTTAAGGAAAAAAATAGAATTTGTTTAATCCTCCACTTAAGGTGATCTTTGTAGCTTTTGAGAAGTCCTGCACAAGGCCAGCCTTTGGTCAACTGATGCCCTAGGCAAAAGGACTCCACAGCGCCCATCCCCACACCACCCAGTGCCCCCATCCTAGTCTACCTACACCATCCATATTACATTTTTCTTCATTTTTCACAGAGTCCCCCGGATTCTCAAAAGCCTACAAGTGCAAGATGAGTGCAGTAGCTCACGCAGGCAATATATCTGCCGTGCGATACAGGAACAGCTGGCAGGGGCATGCACAAGAGCTCCAGCACTAACCTTGCACGGACTAAGCCCTGGTATGCAAATCACCTAATTTTCTGGAGAAATCCATGCAAATGAGGTGATTTTGCAATCCAGGAAGCTTGCAATAGTCCGTGCAAGACTAGTGCAATCTGCAGAAATGTACTCTGTTAGTAACCAAGTACATTTCTGCAAATTCCAAAACGGAGTTATGACAGCTCCAAATAAAGGCTGCATATTATTGAGGAAGCATGCCAATGGCCAAGTAGAAGGCCACTGGCATTGCAGACTGTTAAAAGAAAATAATAAAACAACTTTTATTTTATTTTTTTTTTTGCTGATCTCAGCTGTTTAAGCATAGAGCAGCGGTGTGCAAATGGGATTGGGGAGAAAATAATAAAATAAACTGAAAATGAGCATTCTAACAAAAATCTGTATTCTGCCATGCAAGTCAATGGCAGACAAAAGACAATTTGACCAGTGAGTAGTGGTTGCTAAGGGGGGAGGCTCAGTATGGGACATGTAACTGTGCATTAGTAGGCAATCCTATGCAAATGAGGGAAAGGTTAGTGAATCCCAGATTTTCCCAGGGTGTGAGGCAGGTCCCAAGAGTGTAAGAGTATAAATAGCTGGGTGCAAGACTAGCATATAGGTGACATCATGGGGGTGTGTGTCAGGCATACTGTAAGCAGATTGGAGACCTGTGGCTCAAGATTGCTCCTAGGTTAGCACAGCTATGCTAGGGGTGTGTCTAAACCTGCCTAGCACACTTTACAAAGTGTAAGTGGGTGTGCGCACTGCACACCAGGTTTTACAGGAAGAAAAAGGAAGTTAAACCAGGAAAAAGCAGCTCTGTGCACATATGAGCACTCTGTTTGTGCGGCGCGCACACAGGCTTAAACAGGGAGGCAATGGGAAGGGAAAACAGCAGTAGGAAGGTAATCAAGGAGAACTAGTTTAGCTGACAGGTAAAATATATCAGAATCAGCCAATTACACAGGCAGTAGCCCAGCCCAGCCCAGCACACCACTATAAACTATGCAAACACCTTTCCCCCCTTGTTCATAGGTTCATAGGTTGCTACTAGGCTATCAGCCCTAGGGCCTATACAAGCCTAGCCATAACAATTCCCTGGCTATTTCTTCCCACATTATTTGCTTTCCTGGACCCCTGTCTAGCAGGGTGACTGACATGATCCCTGGGGTGAATTTCCTTTCTTCCATCCAATCGTCAAGGTTCCTCTTGAAGAGGTCCAAAGAGGCACTCTGCTTGACATGTATGGGCAATCTATTCCAGAGTCTGGGGAGTCTCTGGGTCAGGAACCTATCCCTCCAGCATGTTTTGTTTATTGTGATGACAAGGTTTAGATCCCTGGAGCGTGTAGCTCTGAGAGATTGGGATTTCTTTAAGTGTAGCATGTCCAACAGCTCTGGGTTTGACATGGCCTTGTATGTTAAGCAGAGATCGTCTCTGAGCAGACGATATGCGACAGAGTGCAGCTGGAGTTTTTTAAGGCGGTCAGCGTAGGACATCTGCTTTAGGCCTGTGATTCTTTTAGTGAGGTATTTCTGAGGCCTTTCCAGTTGTTGCAGATGTCTTGAGAGGTACATACCAAATGGGGCGTTGTATTCTATAATGGGTCTAATGAAGGATGAGTACAGTGGGACAATGACCTCCTTTTTTCTGGATGAAAAGCCTTTCGTGAATGAGGTGTGCCACATAGAAGGATTTCCTGACTGTTGTGGCGATGTTGTTATCTAAGGTGAGACCACTGTCCACCTGTGTCCCTAAGTCTCTTATCACACTTTCTGTGTTTAGTGTACTGCCACCTATATGGTAATTCATGGATACATGTTTTTTCCCAAAGGGGATAACAATACATTTCTTGGCATTGAGCTTGAGCCCATGGCTCAAATAAATAGCCTATGCAAGGCTCAAACCCAGGACCATGCACACCATAGCCAAACTGATTTACCACTAAGCCATGTTAGATGTTTTTCCCAAAACCTCTGCACCACTGGTGTATACAGACGGGGACATTTTACAAAACGAAAGCAAGAGAAAAAATGTTAGGGGCTGCTTTTGCTATCATAAACCAGCATGTGCAAGAGGCTGAGGATGGTGAGGATGTGAATGCTGCAGAGCAACCCACAGTGAGGAGATGGAGAAGAGTGTACAGACCCAGGGTAACCTACCAAGGGCTACATGAGCTGGAGATAGTGGAGCGCTATAGGATGGACAGGGACCTCCTACAGCAAATTGTTGAGCTGTGCTGGCCACATCTCACACACAGAACTAACACAGGGGAACCCATCCCAGTGGATACCAAGGTATGTGTAGGCCTAAGAATACTAGCTACAGGTACCTTCCAAAGGCCAACTGGGGATATGATGGGGATTTCACAGGCATCAGCATCCAGGGTACTCCACCAGTTCCTGGATGCCATGTCAGCACATGTCGGTGAGCATGTATACTTCCCCATCACCCGTGAGGCATTGGCCAGAAATATGCATCTCTTCCACCAAATAGCAGAATATCCTGAGGTAGTGGGTGCAATAGACTGCATGCACATATGCATTAAAGCACCACCAGGTGAGCGGGGTAGGGTCTACATCAACTGCAAGGGCTTTCCCCTCCATCAACTGCCAGGTCGTGTGTGATGCCCAGGGCATAATAATGAATGTGTGTGCTGGCTGCCCTGGAAGCTACCACGATTACCACATCTGGCATCTGATGCAGCTGTAACAGACATTTGCCAGTTAGGACATCCCACATGGTCACCTAGTGGGGGACGCTGGATACGCACTGGAGCCATGGCTGATGACACCCATCAGAAATGCACACACACCCGAACGAGAACTCCATAATGATGCACATGCACAAACACGAATCATAATAGAGTGTGTGTTTGGGATGCTGAAGTCACGGTTCCGGTGCCTGGACACATCAGGTGGAGCCTTGCAATACTCACCAACTACTTGTACCCAAATTGCCCTTGTATGTGCCATGCTACACAATATGATCCTGCGGAAACAGCTGCAGCAGGAACAGCATGGGGCAGGGCCACACACCCCCCCCACCAATGCCAAGGCCTGCACAGGCACAGTGTGACTTGGAGGAGGAACAACCTGAGCCTACCCCAGTAGGCAGAAGGAAGTGTGCCCAGTATGCCCTGGCCTTGGCAAAGAGGCAACACATAGCAGATGCACTGACACAGTAGGGACCCAGGGAATGTCACCTCTCTCCGACTCGCACATACAGTAAAAGGGATGCCAAACATGACACTACCTGTGCTCAACCATGTATAGGGGGCATACTATATGCATCCAACATAGGCAGCCCTGCAGCACCACCCTCAGTACTGGGACACCCACAAGGTAAGTGAGTCACACATGCCAGTTGGAGGGGCACATACCCAACAACAGTCACAGCCATCAGGATAGGTGTAGACAAACACAAATAAATGCTGTACTATGCCCTCTGAATGAGCCCCATGGGCAACCCCTACCCCAGGCCTACACAGACAAACTACAGCAGGCCAGCCAGTTGGATGTAAGTTGTGAAGGCTAGGAAGTCAGAAACTAATATGTAGGTAGTGAAAGCTAGGATCTGTAATACAGTGGTATGCCTCTAGCCAGCACGATAGGTAAGACTACAGACTGAAATGGTGTACCTGACATACCAGTACACACCTAGCAAATCTGTAAAAGTGTAAGGTGTGCCCCACCATCCTATGTACACTTATAGTAACAGTCAGGTGTGCCCCCCACCCCTGTGTAGAAATGTAGAAACAGTCAGGTGCCCCCCCCCCGCTATGCAGAAATGTAGCACCAGTTAATGCTAAATGACCGATGTATACCCTGCAGACACAGCATGCAACCTGTTGGTGTATAACATAAAGGTCAGCACCACAGTACAAACTACTTGGACTTGATCCACACATGCAATATAGATGGCCATACTGGGCATGCTCACACACTTAGAGGAATGAAGGCAATGTCAGTAACAACATACTGAAAGGCCATACTGGGCATGCTCACACACTTAAACACATGAAGGCCATGTCAGCAAACACCAGTGGACCAGGCATATCTGGCAGTTGCAGTTCTTAGTGCAGACACATGTCAGTATGCACCTCTCCTGCCTTGCACACACAGTGGATAGGAATACAGACATATATGTAAGGACAGCACACTATAATAAGCCAAAGGTAGACGGACATAGATGTGTTGAAGAGGGTGACCATTACAAGGAGCCATCTGGGCCTGTCCCAACCAGCACACAGCCAAAGGGCCCCAAACACATGAGGTGCAGGTGTCAGTCAATGCAGATACTAGCCACCAGTATCTGTCAGCATGATGGCATGTTGCACGTGCCAGCTGTGCAACATGAATGTACAAGGAAGTAGTCACCTAGTAGCTGTATACACATACCTGTGGCATATGAACCTGTGTGTGCTGGCATGTGACATGTCAACCCCTACATGAATGGGTTACAGCCCATGCACACACCGCCCTCCCTGTAGCAGTATCATGACAAGCCTGCTGAGGTTATCCAATGTGAAATACACCTTTGGGAAATCTGTAGCTCAGTAATCCCCATGGCGCGTCGCATAACTGTGTACTGCTGTACTGATAAACTAGTTAGGTAGTAGTCCTAACCCCAAACTTGGCAACTGTGTGAGTGTGTGTTTGTGTGCATGTCTCTCAGTCTCTGACTGTGTAGACAGAAATGGTTTTTAGGCTACTCGCACTCCGTACAGTTCATATACACAACTTTGGCAAGGCTGCTGATGTTACTCACCTAGAAACACACTTCTGGAGAAATCATAACCCAGTAATCTCTGTAGCGCGTCCTGTAACTGCGTACTGCTGTAGTGTGATAAAGTAGTTAGGTAGGTGTTCTAACCCCAGCCCTAGTGAATGTATGTGTGTGTGTGTGTGTGTGTGTGTGTGTCTGACTGAGTAGAGAGCAATGCGTTTTAGCCCACTCACACCCCGTACAACACACATACACAACTTTGGCGAGGCTGCTGATGTCACTCACCTAGAAATACACCTCTGGGGAAATTATACACCAGTAATCTCCATAGCGTGTCCTGTAATTGCGTACTGCTGTAGTTAGGTAGGTGTTCTAATCCCACACCTGGCAACTGTGTGAATGTGTGTGTGTGTGTGTCTGACTGAGTAGAGAGCAATGCTTTTTAGCCCATTCACACCCCGTGCCATACATATACTCAACTTTGGCAAGGCTGCTGATATCACTCACCTAGAAATACACCTCTGGGGAAATCATAGCCCAGTAATCTCCATAACATGCCTTGTTACTGTGTACAGCTGTAGTGTGATAAAGTAGTGAGGTAAGTGATCTAACCCCAGTCCTGGCAAGTGTGTGTTGGTGTGTGAATCTGTGTGTGTGTGTCTGACTGAATAGAGAGCAATGATTTTTAGGCTACTCACACTCCGTACAATTCATATCCTCAACTTGGCAAGGCTGCTGATGTCACTCACCTGGAAATACAACTCTGGGAAAATAATAGCCTAGTAATCCCTGTAGTGCATCTGTAACTGCGTACAGCTGTTGTATGATAAAGTAATTAGGTAGGTGTTCTAACCTCAGACTTGGCAATTGTGTTGGTGTGCGTGTTGTTTGTGTGTGTGTCTGACTGAGTAGACAGCAATGCTTTTAAGGCTACTCACACTCCGTACAACTCATATACTCAACTTTGGCAAGGCTGCTGATGTCACTCACCTAGAAATGCACCTCTGGGAAAGTCATAAACCTGTAATCTCCATAGCGTGTCCTGTAACTGGGTACTGCTGTAGTGTGATCAGTGGTTAGGTAGATGTTCCAACCCCAGAGTTGGCAACTGTGTGTGTGTGTGTGTGTGTGTGTGTGTGTGTGTGTGTGTGTGTGTATATCTGTGTTTGCATGTGTCTCTGTCTGTCATACACTGAGAAGAGAACAATGCTTTTTAGGGTACTCACAGTCCTTAGAATTCATATATTCAACTTTGGCAAGGCTGCTGATGTCACCCACCTAGAAATACACCTCTGGGAAGGTTGTAGCTCAGTAATCTCTGTAGCACATCCTGTAACTGTGTACAGCTGTAGTGTGATCTAGAACTGTGGTAGGGTTCCATCTCCACCCACGGCAGTTCTGGATGTTTTATGTGTGTTCCAATGTCTGTGTATGGAACAATGCATTATAGGCTACTCACTCACAGTACATTTCGAATGCCCTACTTTGGCAATCCTGCTGATGTCATTCATTATGAAATACACCTTTAGGGAAGGATTTCTCTAGTAATCCCTGTGGTGTGTCCTATAACAGCTCTATGTTGTAGTGTGATATAGACCTTGGTCAGGGGTTCTATACCCACATGTCAGTTGTGGATGTTTTGTGTGTGTCTCACTGTCTGTGTAGGGAGCAATGCATTTTAAGCTAGTCACTCACAGTACAGTTGAAATGTCCTTCTTTGGTAATTCTGCTGATGTCATTCAATGTGAAATATACCTTTGGGGAAAAAGTACTTCAGTAATGTCCGTGGCGGGTACTATAACTGCGTAGTGTTGTAGTGTAATAAACTAGCTAGGTAGGGGTTCAACTCCCAGACATAACAGGTGTGTGTGTGTGTGTGTGTGTGTGTGTGTGTGTTTGTAACTTGTAGAGTGTGTGACAGCTGTGGGCAAAGTGGAGGGGGGGTTTGCTTATTTCTGTTATGGAGGCCCTACTATATATCACAATGTCAACCATACAGGGATAACATATGTAAATTAGCTGAGAGGCTGGGGTGCAAAACCATACTCATACATGTGACATCAAGGCCAGCCACTTGTTTGGCTGTGGGGGGATGTCTATTTCGCACAAGACGTATAGTGTGTGGGGCCTCTCAACCCCATTAACGGTGCATGTGGACATATGTGTATTTGTTAATCTGCTATTGCTATCTACAAATGTATGGCCATATATACCTATATAGATTTATGCATCTGTTAATAAATATATAACTATGTCCGTATACACCTACATAGATATACATCTGCGTACACATATGTAATGTGCTGTGTATATGTAGACATATAGGTGTAGACACATATATGTGTTGATTTAGGCATATGCATGTATATATGTGCATATATATTGATATGTATGTATATAGTTTTAGAAATCAATATATATATATATATATATATATATATATATATATATATATATATATATACAAATCTAGATATGTTGTATCTGTTTAGATATTAATATAGGTACACACAAATACATCTAGATGTTGGCATACATTCTCTGTACTGCTGCATGATTGGAGTGGATATATTTCTGCAAACATCCCATCTTTTTGTATTGGTCATGGCTTCGTGGTAAATCACTTTATCTATGGTATGCAGGGTCCTTGGTTTGAGACTTGCAAGAGCTGTTTATTTTGTTGCTGGGCAGAACACAGCCCATTGGATACACAGTGATTAAGGCACTTTAAAGCAGTTGTAAGCAGGTTTGTGCGAGTTTGCATGGAGCTAAGCAATGCCTACACATTAAGCAATTCAGCAGCTAACTGAGTATAGGAAACTGTAACCAGACTTTAGCAGTGCTTACCTCTGCGCAAACCCATGTACAACTGCTTTAAAGTGCCTTAATCATTCTGTATCCATCGGCCCTTGCTCTGCCTAGCAACAAAATAAACAACCACTGCTAGGCTCAAACCCAGGACCATGCACACCATAACCCAAGTGCTTTACCTCTAAGCCATCTCAGACATACATACCTCTGCTGCATTCACAAACATATCATCCAGCCCAGTCATACAACAGTACAGAGAATGTATTCCAACATGTAGATGTATGTGTGTGTGAAAATATATTAATGTCTAAACAGATACAACATATTGATATATGTAAATATATATATATATATATATATATATATATATATATATGTTGTTGTTGTGTCTTTCGGCTTTTCCTGGTTAGGGGTCGCCACAGCGGAACTCTGGTACGCTAATGATTGGTAGTTGATTTTTACGTGCCGAGTTACCAGCCCTGGCGCACAACCTTTAATGAAGGTATGCCCATTCATGCATGTCTCCACACAGAAGATGCTCTAGCTGAGAATCGAACCGGACAGCGTCTTACTGTGAGGTGACCACGCTACCGCAGCAGCACCACCACGGGTATATATATATATATATATATATATACACACACACACACACACACACACATATGTAAGCAGATATATCTTTATAGGTATATACGGACATACATCTGTAGATAAAGTGGGAACATAGCAGAAACATAGATGTCCACATGCTCCATTAATGGGGTTGACAGGCACAAACAACATACACCATGCACGAATAGGTATTCCCCCCACAGCCAAACATGTCTGCACTGCAATACACTACCAACTGTTGCAGATCCCATAACCAGGACCTTACACGGCAAGGGCACACGATGTTAACAGTACTCCATCCCATCTGTATGATGTCAGGCTGGTATCAGTAACATTCCATGCAGTACAGTCAGGCTCATAATGACTTCCATTTTGCAGTCATCTGTTACCTTTGTTAGCCAGAGTCCCATACCATTGGCCTGTACTTTAGAGATGTAGATGCCAAAAAACAGTGGTCCCAGGACTGAACTCCGAGGTACTCCACTTGTCACTTGTCTGGGGATGGAGTTGGAGTCAGTGGCACCTACAGTTTGGGTTCTGTCGTTAAGCCATGTGGCAAACCAACGAGTGGCATAGGGATGTATGGCCGGATTAGTATGTTAATCTATGTTTCCAGACTGGGGGATGGTGTTGAAGGGCTTGGCAAGGTCCACATAGGCTTTGTGGACTGCCTTACCCTCTTCAACAGCTATGCAGACTGAGTCAAAGCAGTCAATCATTTCAAGAGACAAGACTGGCCCTCCATGAACCCAATCTGTGTGGGGTCCAGTGTTTGAGGGTTGCCAATGTCTGCGTTCAAAACATCCCTGATAATGCATTCCATGGCCATGCAGAACAGGCTCGTCAGACTGATGTGACGGTAGTCCCAGGGATCACAGGTGGATCCACCCTTGTGGCGTGGGGTAACTGCAGCTGTGCGCCACTCAGTGGGCACCAGGCCTGATGTGAGGCTATGATTACACATGACAGTTAGGTGAGTTGCCATTCCATTTTGTAGTTCATGTAGTACACAGCTCAGTATGTCATCTGGTCCCATGGATGCTGTATTCTTCATTGTGGGTAGTGCGTTTCCTGCCTGTGGGACATGATTACTGGACAATGGAACCCTTTACGTATTGACGTGGGCCCTTTTGGGGGTGTGAGGGGGTGAATGTGGCACTAAATCAATCTGCCAGAATATTGGCACATTCCATGGGAGCAGACTATGTAATGCCACAATTTAAGTTAGTCACACTCAATATAATTCAAATGCCCTACTTTACCAATCCTGCTGATGTCAATCACTGTGAAGTACATCTTTGGGGAAAGAGGACTTCAGCAATTTCTGTGGTGCATGCTATAACAGTGTAATGCTATAATGTGACATGGAACTTTAATAACTAGTTAGGTAGGGGTTCTAATCCCAGATGTGACAGGTGTATGCATGTGTGTATCTTAAGGTGCTGACATATGTCATTCATGTCCTGTGTGGAGGTGGTTGTGAGTGTGTAACAAATAACTGGACCCAATATTGAGTGTGTTTGTCAATATTCTTATATGGTGCCCCTAGCATAAATCACAATATCCACCATACAGGGATAACAGATGTGATATCAATACATATTACAGGTTTGAAACCCGGGACTGGTAGGTGTGTGACACAAACACTCACCTTTTACTCTCCCAACACACCCTGACTTATCTTTGCCTCTGTCTGCCTCTCTCACTCCCTCTCTGGTAGATGTGGAGACTTACACCTGCTTTGCTTAGGCAGCAGCATGTGTATTGTCAGCGATGCTCAGGATCAGCTGATGGTCTCTGCATGAATTACAGCCCTCCTCTAGCTGATTGCATGTGGAACAGCTGTGGTAACATTCCCATATCCAATTGCATGGAAACACACTCCAGTATCTAGGGACATCTTGCTGATGTTGGGCCTTATCATTCACTGTGAGCAGGAACTAGATCTGTTCTTTGGCAAACACCATCACAGATGGATTGGGGACTTATCTCTGACACCATACACTGTGGAAAAAGGCCAACACACAGGAGGGGGATGTGCCTGTCCTGACTAGAGACTGTAAGTGCCGTGATACTGCAGTTGGGGTACTATTGGTTTAACAGGGTGTGTGTGGATATGGCTGTCCTACATGTTTTAATACTTGTCATGTCAGTGCTATGTTTATGAGGAATTCCCATCTGTAGGGTCATCTGCAGACTGGGCAGTGTGTGGTGCCTTGTGTTACCCACACAGCACCTATCTCTCAACTGCAGAAGGTAGTGTGAGGATTGCAGTCAGTAGATGGTGACAGTCAGGAGAGTTACAGATGTCATATCCCTCATAGGACGTATGTTGCATCAAATCCTGTTATGACAGGAAATGTATGAGGTCATCACAGCGACATGTCAATATTGGGCCTGTGTTTGTGCCTCCAGCCACAGCCCTGTCAACCTTTGTACATATGTCATGCAGTAGGGGGTGCATATGTTCTGTACACCATATTCAGTGACAGCATATCTGATAAGCCAGTGAGATATCAGACTGCTACACATGTTATGTATAGTAGGGGTTATATTTGAGGACATAGCCTGGCCATTCTGTGGTTGTGTGTACAGTACTGAGGTATGTGTAAGTCTGGTAATTATTGACAGTGTGTGTATAGTGCATATGTACCTTGGCCTGTGCAGAGACTGTGGTAGATATCATTGTTCTTGGCCTGTTCTATCAGATGTTACATGCTGCTCCACTGTATGTCACACTATCAGGTTACATGATTGTAGGGGTGAACACACACATGCCCCAAACCACAGACAGCCATCGGACCACACTGTGTAGCGGTCCAGTATATGAAGGTTGTTTTGTGAGTGGCTCATATGAGAATGGTGTACATCAGATAGTCCATATACTGTGAAGGTACGCTAGCTTACCATATGTGGCTGTGGCCACATTGGTTGCAGTTATGCACTTTCACACAGGTGTCTGTTACTCTGTGATGCGACATGCCTGTAGAGCCTGCTATCTATGCCATTACATGTGTATTCCCACATAGGAGATGTAGCCCAGTGTTGAGTCAGTCTGCCTGTAGCCTGTGCTGTGCTTTGTTACATGCCTAGCAGCTTACTGTACTTCTCCAGTGAGATGGCATGTCCAGATACTTGCCAAATGTACTGCTGCCTGGCCACCATGACAGTCATGTATGTCAGACAAAGCAGTGGGATGCTGTTCATATGTATGTCAGTAACTAGTGGATAGTATGTGGCCATGGCACCTCTGTACCTGCAGTTATTATGTGTCAGGACAGACAGGGGTGTATGAATGCATAACCTATGGGGGCAAATGTATACCAGTATGTATGTGTTATACCCATCTACATGGCTGGTAACATCCACATTGACAGGCCTGGTCCACATGTCTTGCATGAAGGGGTTCTGTATATACCCCTGGACTGACCCAATTTTGTCAGACTGTCCACATATATTGGCCATATCGCAGCTGTAGTCCACAGGGGCGTTACTGTGTTAGCAGTGGTACTGTACTATGATGACCGTAGGATGTCTGTAAGTAGCCAATGGCGCAATTGTTAACAGCAGATGTGGCCTCCCACACACACCATTTCTGTGAAGACAATCCATAGTACAGTAGCAATAGTCTACAAATATACTGAGAATTTGGGACTGTTGGGGCTGAGGTAGGGCTCCACTCCATGTGCAGGAAATATGGTGAAAATATATGTATAAATAAGTATATATGTATCCATATAGATATGTACACATATACATATCTTGATTACTGTATGTGTGGGTTTCACATACACAGTACATGTGTGCCCTAGTGCACTCCAGAGGCCAGTGTATGTTACAGTGGTATATGGCCCAGTATTAGTGAGTGTAGGGGGGGTGCAGCATGACTAACCTTGGCTGTTACAACATGTGTGAGTATCTGGGATAGGCTGCCTTAAGGTATCTGGATGTACTTTACCATACAATCTACCTTGGTTAAATGCAGGCCTACTGCCTCCTGCCATATGGGATGTCCTGTTTGTCAGTGTGATTGTGATGGTGTCAGGTATGCCTTATTATGTAACAGATACATCCCATTGTGTCAACTGGGGTCTGTCCCCCCAAGGGATTGTGTACAGAGTGTAGATTGAGGCTGCTGACCTATACATCTGCATTACGTTCAGGTGATTGCCTGGTATGCTGTGGCCCAGTCTGTCATTACTAATGTACTACTTAGAGGCCTCGGCCTGGACAGCAACATATGTCAACCTTTCCAGACTACTGTCTTAGTATAACTGTTTCACAGTTGCATTACACTGCTCATATGGATGTCAGTGTCTAAACAGCTATATGACATGGCATATACAACTGTCATAGTACACAAATAAAGCTTTCACATTCATTTATGCACACCTGTGTGTGGTGTCATACCCTTTGATATCTCTGTGTGGGTATATGTTGCAGGCTATGAATGTCATTCATATGGGTGGCTCATACAGTTTCCATTTGGTAAGGTGGTACCTGTAGGAATACTGGCTGTTCCATATTGTGTGCCCGTACTACATATGTATATTACTGTACAAATCTCTGTGTGTGTATGTGTAGTTACATATATATGTATATATATATATATATATATATATATATATATATATATATATATATATATATACATATACCTGTATCTGCATATATGTGTCTGTGTATATGTATCCTAGGGATGGCCATGTCGTGTCTGGTCCTGGTTATGGGATTTGCAACACTTGGTACTTTATTACAGGGGAGTCGTGCTTGGCTGGAGGGGTATACCTATACGTACCAGATGTATATTGTGTGGGGCCTCTCAACCTCATTAACATTGCATGAGGACATGTCCGTATATACCTCTCTCTCTCTCTATATATATATATATATATATATATATGTATCTGCTGACATAAGTATATAACCTGCCATATATATGTAGACATGTAGATGTGGATATATATATATATATATATATATATATATATATATATATATATATATATAAATGAGTCGTGGAACTCGCAGTTAGAAGGGAAGTTTGGACAAGTGGTAAATAAAGGCTACTGTTACAGCTGCATGACTTGAAAAGTTGGTCTGATCTAGATGAAGGACTCCTGCATTGCAAAAGTGTGGTAAATAAAGGCTACTGTTACAGCTGCATGACTTGAAAAGTTGGTCTGATCTAGATGAAGGACTCCTGCATTGCAAAAGTGTGATAAGGTTAGTATCAGAACAAACCATTCCTTTACAGAAAGAAGGAGGGGAGGAATGGAGAAAAAGAATGATGCCAACTGGGAGACTGAAGAGAGATATAAAGAATAAAATGATGCCATGGAGATGGAGCAGAAGGCAACATAAAATCGAATGCAGGAAGCCCCCCTCCCGTACCTAACACTCCGAGGCCACCAAGACCCAAAATCACGCTCATCGGGACCTATAACTTCAGCGACTACTTCAAACAGAACCTACCATCAAAAAGAAAACAAAACCTCCAACCCAATCAACATTTAAAACCACAGGGTAAACGCAAATTGCTTCTATCCTATAAATTCAGAAGTTAAGCGTTCTAGTCTCAAAGCGCCTCCAAATCTGTCTCCTTACCTGTAGCTTTGAAAAGAACTGTAGTTGAACTCCTCTGTACTGAGTTCCATTAACTACTGTTCCCTCTAAGACCCTGTGATTTTTCTGGCGGTGTATGCCCGCTCCGCTTCGCCCTCGCTTCGCTCGGGCTCCGCTCCGCTCCCCTCCCTGCCCCCTTATCCCACCCGCCCCCAGTACCCCTACTCTTATAGGAACAAACAGTCCCTCCCACTTTCCCTCTTAGCAAATCCTAAGCTCCCCTGTCACACCTCACGACTCCTCCCACCTCTAGGCCCACACCCATTACCAAATTCTACACTAAGTCTCATCCCTCTCCCACTACCCTTTTTCTATCTCCATCATGACCAAATACGTTCTCACTATAACCCCCCTAATAACTTTACTTCTCACCACCACTTATTTCCTAACAGCATTTGAAAACCAAACTCTTATAGCTATCCCCTTCCCTAAGCGTCACACCAACTCCAAATCCAATCAGCTTGTCATTTCTATTCCACCTTCACTATACCAGGACAAATTTGTATCCCCAAATTAGTCAACACTACACTTCATTACCCTAAATCTCCACATAACAAAGCTAACCTCAAAATCCTATTTAAACTACAAAGATTATTAGTTTACCTAAAAAATCGTATAAACATCGTGGCGATATTCACCTAACCCAGGTCCCACCACCACGCCAGACTCTCACCCCAATAAATTAACCCGAAAATCTACTGACTCCCTTCTAATATTACATCTGAACCTAAGAAGCATTAACAACAAAGTTCACAACCTTCACGCCATTATAGCTACTCATTCCCCTGACATTATGTGTCTAACCGAAACATGGCTAAAGCCCTCTACTAAGAATGAAGAGATCCTCCCACCCGGGTACAATATTAGTAGGGCTGATCGTGCAAAAAAAAAAGGTGGAGGAATAGCTGTTATGTTTAAAAATACCCTGAATATCCTTAAGAATCCAATTCAACCACCTATAATCTCTAACCTAGAAATTATTGCCCTACAGATCTGCTTAAACTCTCAAAAATGCATCAACCTCATTGTAACTTATATCCCACCAGGGAACAACACAGAAAACCTGGAGCAAACGCTGAGCTGGCTATCCACCAGCTACCCACAAGAAACCATAGTACTTGGAGACGTTAACATAGACTGGTCTTTCTGTTCTACCCATACAACTCCACAACCTATCAATCTACATGGTTTTTCCCAAACCATCCTATCCCCAACTAGAATAGGCAACTCTCTTCAAAAAGAAAGCATCATTGACTGGATCCTTACTAATAGGGACTCAAACAACTACACCACAGGTACCCTTCCCAGTGACCTCAGTGATCACCTAATAACCTATATCATTAAACATAAATGCCCAACTTCTAACCCCCCCCTATATAGACTAATCAGAAATAAAAAGAAATTCGTCCCACAACTATTTCTTGCCGACCTGAAATCCTGCAACTGGTCCATACTAAAAACCCCACCACTCGATGAGAGTGTGTCACACTTCAATGACACATTCCTTAAGATACTTGACTCACATGCCCCACATAGACAAATTAGATCCAAAGTTCGTATAGCACCTTGGCTAACTAAAGAAACCAAAACCAAAATCAAACTTCGCGACCAAGCCTGGGATAAATGGAGAGCCACAAAAACCTCCCAAGATCGCACTAAATTTCAACAACTAAGAAACACCACTAAAACAGCTGTTACCCAAGATAACCACCTCCAGCAAAAACACCAGAACAACCCAAAGAAATTCTGGGCAGGTTTTAACAACCTTCTGCACCCAGGTAAAACCTCCACCCCAACCCCCGAGAAACTGATAGAAAAAGGACAGGAAGAAGTAGCCAACACCTTCAACTCCTTCTTCACTGAGACTATCCAAAATCTAGCCAGTCAACTAACTTCCACTCCCCCATCTGCTGTTCAACAGCACGTCGACACCCCTACCCCCTTCAATTTAAAGCCAGTCTCTTCCTCTTATATAATGCATACCCTCCTAAAAAAACTCAAACCAACCACCCTAGCGGCTGACCACCTTCCTGCAGAATTCTTACAAATTGCATCTGAAGTAATAGACTACCCAATAACAATCCTTATCAATAGAACTATAACTGAGACGAACATCCCCTCTATCTGGAAGATTTCTTATATCATTCCACTTCACAAAGGAGGTACCTCCATGGAAACCTCAAATTATAGACCAATAGCTATACTATCCCCAATAGTGAAAATCATGGAGAGATGCATCCACAAGCAACTTCTTCGCTACCTAACCTTTAATCATCTCTTGTCCAACTCCCAGCATGGCTTTCGCCCCCACCATAGTACAACTACCACCCTCCTTTCCTTTGTTGACTCCATCAATAACAATCGCAACAACAAACTTATATCCTCTGCCCTCTTTTTGGACCTATCAAAAGCTTTCGATATGGTCAATCATCAGCTCCTTCTTAACACCCTTGAAACCCTGCATCTGGACACACCATCACTAAACTGGTTTAAGGCCTACCTCACGGGTAGGCAACAAGCTGTCCTGTGGCAAAACTGTATATCAGGACTACTCCCAAATACCATAGGTGTTCCTCAGGGCTCCATACTGGGTCCACTTCTGTTTTCCATCTTCATAAATGACCTTCAATCAGTCATCCCTAAATCCACCTGCATACAATATGCCGACGACTCCACCCTAATCTGCTGAGACGTCTCCATCTTGAATCTCCAAACCATCACTCAACATTGTTTTTCTCTAGTTGAAAAATGGTTCACCGACTTGAAACTCCTACTTAACCCAACTAAAACGAAATTATTACTATTCTTCCCCAACGCTTTTCTCATCCCATGGCAAAGAACTCCCAAACACTAACAATATAACCTTCCATGTTAAATCCAACAATGGGACCCTCATAACCCCTGTCACCAGTACCAAACTACTTGGAGTTACCATTGATCATAAGCTCAAATTCGACATACACATTACTCAAACCATAAAGTCTGTTAACAAAAAACTAGGATCTATGTACAGAATTAAAAACTTCTTAACTCCTTCTACCAAATTAACCATTGCCCGTACTCCATCTCCTCTCTTCCCTCCTCTACGCTTCCCGGTCCTCTCTTTCCTCAATAAACGTGAACTTAACATGCTCTCTCTTGCCTACAACCACATTGCTAGATTTATAACAGGTTCCCCTTATCGAACCCACCATTGTCTTAACTTGAGGAACCTTGGCTGGCTAGAACTGCCTAATCTCCTCAAACTTAACCAACTCACCGAAGCTTACAAAATAATCAACCATCCTGATAAAACTCCGTCACTATGCAGCATTCTGACTCCGTACTCTAATCTCAATAGTCTTCGATCATCTAACAGTACCCTGATCCTCACCATTAAAGCTAAGAACTCAGGTGGGGATGCCCTCTACGCTAACTCCATTGGCAAGCCGTGGAACTCCTTGCCAAACTACCTAAGACTTGCAACCTCACGCACTCAATTCAAAAACAACCTTAAAGAATATCTCACAACACAATGGTTATGCCCTTGTCGTGCACCTGACTAACTACATATCTCATACCCTACTAGTCCCACTTCCTCCTAGCCCATTTCTCTTATCCAGATCTCTAAAATCACTCATTCCTAATATCAATGAGGATTATACCTGATCTAGTCTATTTTACATTCCTATGTGAAATTAATCCTATGTATAACCAACAGCATGATCTTTCTCCTATATAATTTCTATGTCATTTTTTCATCTTGTAAATGTTATTTGTACTCTCTTTTTTTTGTAACACTATTTTGTATCTATTTGAACATGTACTGACTATTTTGTTTGTTTGGAGCTTTTCTCCTCGGGCCTCTACTGAAAACGGATATGTATCCAGCTAGACTAGCCCGGTTAACAAATGTAAAATAAAAAAAAAAAAAAAAAAAAAAATATATATATAGATATATATATATATATATATATATATATATGTATAGATGTAGGCATTTGCATGTTTATATGTTTATATGTTCATAGATATATCAATATGTTGTAACCATTTAGACATTAATATATTTACTCACACACATACATCTACATGTTGGAATACACTCTCTGTACTAATGACTGGGCTGGATGATATGTTTGTGAATACGTCAAGGATATATATATATATATATATATATATATATATATATATATATATATATATATATATATATATATATATATATATATATATATATATATATATATATATATATATATATATATATATATATAGATAGATAGATAGATATATATATATATATATATATATATATATATATGATAAATCTCTTTGGTGATGTTGTGCAAGGTCCTGGGTTTGATCCTAGCAGAGGCTGCTTATGTTGTTGCTAGTCAGAACAAGGGCCATTGGATACAGTTTGATTAAGGCACTTTTGAGCAGTTGTAAGCGGGTTTGCATGGGTTTGTGCGAAGGTAAGTACTGCTAACCTTCGGTTACAGTTTCATACACTCAGTTAGGTTCTACCTTGCTTAATATGTGTAGGCAATGCTTACCCCCATGCAAATACACTTAAATACGCTTACTAGTGCTTATATATGCTTACTACTGCTTATTTGTGCTTAAACCTGCTTACTAGTGCCTTATTCATTATGACACTGGCACTTCACATCTGCATTTCATGCAGTACTCCAGTTCACATTTAAATGTTATTATGTAGGTTATATGGCAAAAAGATGTAAAATTATGTTCATATACAGATTTCACATGGAAAATGATATGTGCTGCAGTGGGATTCAAACCGGGAATGTTTGTTCATTAGGTGGATGTTCTAACCACTACACTATTGCTGTGCTGTTTTATTTTCATATATAGTCCTTGTTATCCTCTTCGGCCTTTTCAGCTGCTTTAACCATGGCTAGGTGATGGGCACATCTGCGCACCTACGGTTAGCTGTATTCGGGGTTTTAAAAAAATAAATAAAAGAGTCTCTTCATTTTATTTAAATGTACTATTGCTGTTGAACATGGGGACTGTTGGTGATGATATATGGACACCTATGAGCAGTCTCATTCATTTATTACGCATTATTTTGTTCTACTTTGCAGGGGCATGTTTATTCTGAGAGATCTGCACTCAGACATGCCCCCTGCACTCATCCACGCTCTGTGTAGCATTAGGAGTTCAGGCAGCGCACCTTCATTAATATGCATGACACGTTGCCGTCCTCCTCTTAAACTGCCGCTTCCGTGCAGGACTAAATTAGTCCTGCACGGAAGTTTAGTAAATCCAGGGGAGTTTCTCTTACTCTTCATTTTTTTTCTGTATTCATTCAATATATTTTAAAGAAAAAGAAGAATAACCAGCAAAACCAGATAAATACCTCCTCCAACACAAACACGAATCCACAAAAAAAACTAAGCAGTGGAGGTAACACAAAGTGGCAGCTCTTCAGGATCAATATTTTGTTAAGAACAAACACAACATGAACGCTTTTGCAATATTCACTACTGTTTCATCAGACCATTTACAAATCTCATCCTTGTGCTTTTATAGATTAAAAATGCATCATGTGATGAATTACTCTATTCTTAAAAGCATAGTGTACACAATAATATATCTGTATACACATATTCAAAAGTATATATTTGCAATACAGAAAAAGCAAAATAAAATAAAAATATAAAAATATGCACATATATAAGACAAATGCATCAATCACTTCCTTAATCTTCTCATTTTTAATACTGGTTTCATCGGAACAACATCATTCAACCCCTTCCAATGATCAGCTCTAAGCTTAACTATCCAGCTAACTTCCTTTGCCTCAGTCTTATTCCTTATATCACCCATTCTAATCCCTGGCATAGTCCTATCAATAATAAGGAAAGTGAATCTGTGTAAATCACCCATGGCTAAAACATGCCTAGCCAGGGCATTTGTTCAGACCTGATTCTGTATATCGAATATATGTTCTCTAATCCTTAGCCTGAGCATTCTAACTGTCTTACCAACATAAAATGGACTGCACACCTGGCAGACAGCCAAATATACCAGGTGTTCAGTTCAACAATTACCATCCACTCTAAAAGTGGATCTCCTATGTAAGCCTGGAAGATCAAACACACCCATAAAATTAATATATCCACACTGATTACACTTGCCACAGGGTTTGGTACTTAAATGTTGGTTTCTACTTTCCATATTTGTCCTGGGATAGCATAGCATTCTTTTCCTATTTTTCATATTTTTATAAAAGAAATTAGGCTTAGGCGCTACAACCTTCCTAACAGATGGGTCCATCATCAGAATAGGCCAATGTTTCTTATAAATATCTACTATTGGTCTAAAATTATTCATATACATCATAGGTACCCTAACCTGAGGGGCATAATCCCTATTACATCTTCCGTTGTCACCCTCTATATTTCTCTCAGAAAAATATGGCCTAACTACCGTGTCCCTCAAACCTCTTACTGAAGTGATAGTACCGGATATTGCACTCCGTTTGTACCCTCTATCAACCAACTTCTGTTTGAGATTAGTCAATTCCTCATTAAAAGCAAATATGTCTGTATTTAACCAAGACGCCCTCATACTCTGCCCCTTTACAATAGTGTTAAAACATGTTTGGGGTGCATGCTTGTCCTATATAGCAAGGTATTCCTGTAACAATCTTTCCTGTGTATTATGGTATTAACCAAACCACCAGCATCAATGGATACCATAACATCCAGAAAATCTATCCCATCCCTAGAATGTTGCAGGGTAAATCTCAGAAAATCTGTAGAGGTGCTCAAATAATGATGGAAATCAATTAGCTCTTCTTCCATACCAAACCACAGTAGGAAGAGGTCATCCACAAACCTGCAATATAATCCTATATGAGTACTGAAAGAATCCTCAACAATGAATTCCTTCTCCCATGTGGCCATTACAAGGTTGGCGTAGCTAGTGGCACATGGGGTGCCCATAGCTACGCCATCCTTCTGCAAATATATCTGTTCATCAAACACAAATATATTGTTTTCCAACACAATTTCTATTAAAAATGTGTATAAGTTGATGGTTCTACTATCCAATGCCCCCTTTATCTGCATGAATTCTTTTAACATAAAAATCCCTTTTTCATTCGGAATTTTTGTAAATAATGATTGAACATCCATTGTCACCATAATTACTTGCTTAGGACTTAATACCCCTTTAAAATACAAATATCCAAGACCACGATAAAGTTCTAGTGAAGCAGTCACGATCCAATTTTCTTTTATTAAATCACATAAAAAACAACAGGTTAAGCGCTTTCACCTACGCACTCGTAGACTTCATCAGAACACTTAATGCACTTTAAACAAACCTATATATACTAAAATAACCGCCAAAAACTTGCAATTAATCAATTAGGAGTTATTACTAGCTTAAAGTCACAGTTATTTTATCAAATGCTTGCATCACTGCCTAAATGAACTCTGTCCTTGTTAATAATATGGTATTACAAATTACACTAACATATTATAAATTCTATATTAAAATGTCCAAAATTACATCATTTTTACTTATACATAACTAATTACATTTGTTTAAAAACTACTATATGTGTATAATATACAACCAAATATTACTTAATATAATAAAATAAAATAAAATAAAAACCACACATCAGGGTTCATACTTCCATTTAAAATCTTAGTACTACTTAATGCAAATGTTGTTAATATAACACATTTATTACATATATATACACAACATCTGCTACATGTGAAATTAATTGCATAAACTTGATATATTCTCTGCTTATTAAATATGATACCTGCATTAATTGTTAAAAAACATCTATACCACAAAATATGAAATATGAATACTAATCTCTTATAAGGGGTTTGGTGGGTATGCAGTCATTCAGACCTGGAGGTGTTGCTGCATTTAGCCTAATTTGCCACTTAATTTCCTTTTCTGAAACAAGTGCCTTAATATCACCTCCCCTAGGGTTCTGCTTGACTACTTCCAAAATTCCGAACAGGAAACCTGTGCAACCAAAGCTGTTATTTAAATGCCTATACAAGGCATTATTGGTGTCTTTTTTACGTATACAGTATAAATGGTCGTATATTCTCTCCTTTAATCTCCTGTCAGTTTTACCCACATAAAACTGATGACACGAGGAACATATTGCCATATATATCAAATGATGTGTTTGGCAATTCCCTTTACTAAAACTAATCTTACTTCTTAGGATGTTATTAAGTACTACACTATCCTTATCTATAATATTGCTACACTGATTGCAGTGTCCACATTTAGTAGTCCCATACTTGCCTACATGTATTTGTTTATTATTCTTATGGGATCTTATTTCAAATATTCTCTTTATATTATGATCAGTTTTATATACAAACAATGGCTTAGACCCCAGTCTCTCATTAATGCTATCATCACTGGTGATGATATTCCAGTTGTTGTCGATAATCCGTTTAATTTCACTAGCCTGTTTGCCAAACTTTACAATGCATGCCCTTTGAAATTTTTGACCATTTTGTGCTGTATTAAAATTTTTAACCTCCATGTTTGTCTGCTTTGGTGATGGTCCTACACCCAAAACCGGTGTGTATTTTTTTCCCCACTCTTTAATAATATACATGGTAACATCCTGCACTAAATTTTCAGGATATCCCCTAGCCAAAAATAACGTTTTCAAAAAGTTCATCTCCTTAAGGAAGTCTTCCTTTACCGTAGTCATCCTGGCCACTCTTATGGATTGTCCTTTAATAATACTTTTCTTCTGGGCATACGGGTGGTTACTACTGTAATTAAGATAGCTATTGCAAAAGGTTTCTTTTCTAAATATTTTAGATTGAAATTGTGTACCATCAGAGAATACATAGGAATCCAAAAAGTTAATGCCCTTGTAGTCAAAATTGTGTGTGAACCTTAAATAATTTGTAGTACTATTTATATAATCAACAAATTGGATGAATTCTTCCTTTTTTCCTTTCCATAAAATGAAAATATCATCCAAATATCGGACATATAATATCATATATTTGTACCAGGGTGAACTAAACACAAATTCATTCTCCCAGTCTAGTAGTACAAGATTTGCGAAAATGGGGGCACAAGCTGCCCCCATTGCCACACCGTTATTCTGCTTGTAGTATTCCCCATCAAAATATATGAAATTGTTATCCAATACTATGTTGATGAACTCATTGATAAGTTCTTTTTTGTCTTCACCCAACTTGCTACAAATGTTAACACTCTTCATAAACCTATTTATTCCATCCTCTTTAGGTATACATGAAAATAAGTCCTTAATATCTACTGTTGCAAAAATTAATTCAGGATTCCATATATCTTGAGTAAATTTCCCTAGGAATTCCCAAGAATCCTTTATAATATGATTAATATTCGTATATATATTCTTTAACCATTGATCAATTACCTTCCCATATGGAAAAGTTTTACTATAGGTCCCTGCAATTATTGGCCTGAGTGGCGGGTCAAGTATATCTTTATGTACTTTAGGTATGCCATTAATAGTGGCTAATAGAGGATATTGTACCTTTAAGAAATCATATAATACCTGATCTATTCTTTCATCCAATAGATATTCTTCCAAGTATAAATCTATACGTCTATGTGAAATATTAACCTGGTTCAATGAGGACCTCTCATATTGCTCTACATTATTCAAAATTTCAAATATTTTTTCATTATATCTAGATGTTTCAATTAATACGATTCCACCACCTTTATCAGGTACTAGAATCTTGATGTTAGCAGCATGCAATTGTTCCAATATCTTATCAAGCATGTTTTTCCAATAATAAGAATTTCCTTCCTTATAACTTCTATTCTTAAGCTGATATATTTGTTTGCTTATAACTTTCTCAAATGTTGCTATAGTGTTATGCATAGGAGGAATAAATTTGCTTTTTTTCTTTAAAACTGTAGGGGCAACATCTGCTCTAGTTTTATCCTGAAAAAATAAGCCCAAATTGAGCTTCCTAGTATACAACTTTAATTCCACTAGTGCATCCACAAAATCAAATTGTCCTTGCGGTATAAATTTCATACCCTTAGAAAACACTAAAAAATGTTCCTCATTAATAATAGTGGATGTATAGTTATATATCTTAAAGTCTTTCCATATATTAACTATACCTTGTCTTTTTATCCCATCCGCATCTACGCTATTTTCCATTTCATTGTCCCCTATCTCTTCCAATGGTTGTTCTCCCTGAAATTCCTTTGATTCATACCCCTTCTGTAATTCCCCCTGTTTCCGTAGTCTTCCTCTAAAAAATCACTACAATACCCCCTTTCCTCATATATATCTTGCCTACCTATATATGGTTTTGTTCTTTTACTATACTCATTATCACTTCTAATATTCCACCTGTAGGCCTTAAAGTTAGCATACTGATTTGTGTCCCGAATAAATTTCTTACATTTCCTATCAAATATTCTTTTACAATTATTTTCAGCATATCTATACTGTTTATTGTACAACTGTTCCCATTGAGGAAATATTAAATCCTGTGTAATCTCTATATTCATTTTTTCAACATCCTGCAATAGTTTGCTAATCTTATTATCATTGCACACAATTATAAACTCCATAAATTGTATTCCAAAGCTGTCGAACATTTTATTACATACTTGAATGTTTTCATCATTCATCTCAACTCCTATGGGCTGTTTGAAAAAACGTAAGCCCATAGGTACAATACCACTAGTTATACATTTACGCAGATATGAATTGTCAACCTGCAATGCTTTGATTTGTGTAAGCTTTTTACCAAAATTATAGATCGTATCTTTTAAGCTAGGGCTGGACTCCCGAGTTATTTCATCCCTTTCATTCTGTCTATTTACTGTTCCGAACTCAAACGTTGACTTAAGAAAATTGTCAATGTTATTGAAATGGGACATGCCCGCTAAATTGGCTTCCTTACTTTGTTTTTGAATGTCCCTGGAGTCCTGTTGTTTCTTGGACCCCTCCATTCTGCTAGCGACTGTAGAATAAGTCCTATTTGGCGGTATCCTTTTGGGTTTGGCGCCCGAAAATAAAAAGAATTCTTCAGATGTATTTGCTTCCTTATCGGACCCCGAATAATGGCTCCCTTCTCCATCTGCACGCTTGTAGTCCGGTCTACGTCCCGATTGAAGAGTTGGAAATCCTTCTAATACCCGCTGGCCATTAGGTATTACATCCGAGCGATCATCCTCAACCTCCGAACGTGGTGACGTCATCTCGTCAAACCTCGCAATGGGTTTCTGCACTGGATGCGGGATGTTACTAGGCGTCATCAGTTCTAATAGCCTGGTAATTTCTCCTCTAATTATTACCAGTTCCGATTGAATTTTGTCCAGCTCTTCTCGTCTAACCAGTGATAAGCATGTAGATATCTCCCCCATGGAATCCATGACCTCCAGCAGTTAAACAAAGAAACACTAGAACTCGCAACAACACAAACATCCAAGACCACGATAAAGTTCTAGTGAAGCAGTCACGATCCAATTTTCTTTTATTAAATCACATAAAAAACAACAGGTTAAGTGCTTTCATCTACGCACTCGTAGACATCATCAGAACACTTAATGCACTTTAAACAAACCTATATATACTAAAATAACCGCCAAAAACTTGCAATTAATCAATTAGGAGTTATTACTAGCTTAAAGTCACAGTTATTTTATCAAATGCTTGCATCACTGCCTAAATGAACTCTGTCCTTGTTAATAATATGGTATTACAAATTACACTAACATATTATAAATTCTATATTAAAATGTCCAAAATTACATCATTTTTACTTATACATAACTAATTACATTTGTTTAAAAACTACTATATGTGTATAATATACAACCAAATATTACTTAATATAATAAAATAAAATAAAATAAAAACCACACATCAGGGTTCATACTTCCACTTAAAATCTTAGTACTACTTAATGCAAATGTTGTTAATATAACACATTTATTACATATATATACACAACATCTGCTACATGTGAAATTAATTGCATAAACTTGATATATTCTCTGCTTATTAAATACGATACCTGTATTAATTGTTAAAAAACATCTATACCACAAAATATGAAATATGAATACTAATCTCTTATAAGGGGTTTGGTGGGTATGCAGTCATTCAGACCTGGAGGTGTTGCTGCATTTAGCCTAATTTGCCACTTAATTTCCTTTTCTGAAACAAGTGCCTTAATATCACCTCCCCTAGGGTTCTGCTTGACTACTTCCAAAATTCCGAACAGGAAACCTGTGCAACCAAAGCTGTTATTTAAATGCCTATACAAGGCATTATTGGTGTCTTTTTTACGTATACAGTATAAATGGTCGTATATTCTCTCCTTTAATCTCCTGTCAGTTTTACCCACATAAAACTGATGACACGAGGAACATATTGCCATATATATCAAATGCTGTGTTTGGCAATTCCCTTTACTAAAACTAATCTTACTTCTTAGGATGTTATTAAGTACTACACTATCCTTATCTATAATATTGCTACACTGATTGCAGTGTCCACATTTAGTAGTCCCATACTTGCCTACATGTATTTGTTTATTATTCTTATGGGATCTTATTTCAAATATTCTCTTTATATTATGATCAGTTTTATATACAAACAATGGCTTAGACCCCAGTCTCTCATTAATGCTATCATCACTGGTGATGATATTCCAGTTGTTGTCGATAATCCGTTTAATTTCACTAGCCTGTTTGCCAAACTTTACAATGCATGCCCTTTGAAATTTTTGACCATTTTGTGCTGTATTAAAATTTTTAACCTCCATGTTTGTCTGCTTTGGTGATGGTCCTACACCCAAAACCGGTGTGTATTTTTTTCCCCACTCTTTAATAATATACATGGTAACATCCTGCACTAAATTTTCAGGATATCCCCTATCCAAAAATAACTTTTTCAAAAAGTTCATCTCCTTAAGGAAGTCTTCCTTTACCGTAGTCATCCTGGCCACTCTTATGGATTGTCCTTTAATAATACTTTTCTTCTGGGCATACGGGTGGTTACTACTGTAATTAAGATAGCTATTGCAAAAGGTTTCTTTTCTAAATATTTTAGATTGAAATTGTGTACCATCAGAGAATACATAGGAATCCAAAAAGTTAATGCCCTTGTAGTCAAAATTGTGTGTGAACCTTAAATAATTTGTAGTACTATTTATATAATCAACAAATTGGATGAATTCTTCCTTTTTTCCTTTCCATAAAATGAAAATATCATCCAAATATCGGACATATAATATCATATATTTGTACCAGGGTGAACTAAACACAAATTCACTCTCCCAGTCTAGTAGTACAAGATTTGCGAAAATGGGGGCACAAGCTGCCCCCATTGCCACACCGTTATTCTGCTTGTAGTATTCCCCATCAAAATATATGAAATTGTTATCCAATACTATGTTGATGAACTCATTGATAAGTTCTTTTTTGTCTTCACCCAACTTGCTACAAATGTTAACACTCTTCATAAACCTATTATTATTATATAAAGTTATTTTTGGCTAGGGGATATCCTGAAAATTTAGTGCAGGATGTTACCATGTATATTATTAAAGAGTGGGGAAAAAAATACACACCGGTTTTGGGTGTAGGACCATCACCAAAGCAGACAAACATGGAGGTTAAAAATTTTAATACAGCACAAAATGGTCAAAATTTTCAAAGGGCATGCATTGTAAAGTTTGGCAAACAGGCTAGTGAAATTAAACGGATTATCGACAACAACTGGAATATCATCACCAGTGATGATAGCATTAATGAGAGACTGGGGTCTAAGCCATTGTTTGTATATAAAACTGATCATAATATAAAGAGAATATTTGAAATAAGATCCCATAAGAATAATAAACAAATACATGTAGGCAAGTATGGGACTACTAAATGTGGACACTGCAATCAGTGTAGCAATATTATAGATAAGGATAGTGTAGTACTTAATAACATCCTAAGAAGTAAGATTAGTTTTAGTAAAGGGAATTGCCAAACACAGCATTTGATATATATGGCAATATGTTCCTCCTGTCATCAGTTTTATGTGGGTAAAACTGACAGGAGATTAAAGGAGAGAATATATGACCATTTATACTGTATACGTAAAAAAGACACCAATAATGCCTTGTATAGGCATTTAAATAACAGCTTTGGTTGCACAGGTTTCCTGTTCGGAATTTTGGAAGTAGTCAAGCAGAACCCTAGGGGAGGTGATATTAAGGCACTTGTTTCAGAAAAGGAAATTAAGTGGCAAATTAGGCTAAATGCAGCAACAGCTCCAGGTCTGAATGACTGCATACCCACCAAACCCCTTATAAGAGATTAGTATTCATATTTCATATTTTGCGGTATAGATGTTTTTTAACAATTAACACAGGTATCATATTTAATAAGCAAAGAATATATCAAGTTTATGCAATTAATTTCACATGTAGCAGATGTTGTGTATATATATATGTAATAAATGTGTTATATTAACAACATTTGCATTAAGTAGTACTAAGATTTTAAGTGGAAGCATGAACCCTGATGTGTGGTTTTTATTTTATTTTATTTTATTATATTAAGTAATATTTGGTTGTATATTATACACATATAGTAGTTTTTAAACAAATGTAATTAGTTATGTATAAGTAAAAATGATGTAATTTTGGACATTTTAATATAGAATTTATAATATGTTAGTGTAATTTGTAATACCATATTATTAACAAGGACAGAGTTCATTTAGGTAGTGATGCAAGTATTTGATAAAATAACTGTGACTTTAAGCTAGTAATAACTTCTAATTGATTAATTGCAAGATTTTGGCGGTTATTTTAGTATATATAGGTTTGTTTAAAGTGCATTAAGTGTTCTGATGAAGTCTACGAGTGCGTAGATGAAAGCGCTTAACCTGTTATTTTTTATGTGATTTAATAAAAGAAAATTGGATCGTGACTGCTTCACTAGAACTTTATCGTGGTCTTGGATATTTGTGCTGTTGCGAGTTCTAGTGGTTCTTTGTTTAGCTGTCGAGGTCATGGATTCCATGGGGGAGATATCTACATGCTTATCACCGGTTAGACGAGAAGAGCTGGACAAAATTCAATCGGAACTGGTAATAATTAGAGGAGAAATTACCAGGCTATTAGAACTGATGACGCCTAGTAACATCCCGCATCCAGTGCAGAAACCCATTGCGAGGTTTGACGAGATGACGTCACCACGTTCGGAGGTTGAGGATGATCGCTCGGATGTAATACCTAATGGCCAGCGGGTACCAGAAGGATTTCCAACTCTTCAATCCGGACATAGACCAGACTACAAGCGTGCAGATGGAGAAGGGAGCCATTATTCGGGGTCCGATAAGGAAGCAAATACATCTGAAGAATTCTTTTTATTTTCGGGCGCCAAACCCAAAAGGATACCGCCAAATAGGACTTATTCTACAGTCGCTAGCAGAATGGAGGGGTCCAAGAAACAACAGGACTCCAGGGACATTCAAAAACAAAGTAAGGAAGCCAATTTAGCGGGCATGTCCCATTTTAATAACATTGACAATTTTCTTAAGTCAACGTTTGAGTTTGGTACAGTAAATAGACAGAATGAAAGGGATGGAATAACTCGGGAGTCCAGCCCTAGCTTAAAAGATACGATCTATAATTTTGGTAAAAAGCTTACACAAATCAAAGCATTGCAGGTTGACAATTCATATCTGCGTAAATGTATAACTAGTGGTATTGTACCTATGGGCTTACGTTTTTTCAAACAGCCCATAGGAGTTGAGATGAATGATGAAAACATTCAAGTATGTAATAAAATGTTCGACAGCTTTGGAATACAATTTATGGAGTTTATTATTATGTGCAATGATAATAAGATTAGTAAACTATTGCAGGATGTTGAAAAAATGAATATTGAGATAACACATGATTTAATATTTCCTCAATGGGAACAATTGTACAACAAACAGTATAGATATGCTGAAAATAATTGTAAAAGAATATTTGATAGGAAATGTAAGAAATTTATTCGGGATACAAATCAGTATGCTAACTTTAAGGCCTACAGGTGGAATATTAGAAGTGACAATGAGTATAGTAAAAGAACAAAACCATATATAGGTAGGCAAGATACATATGAGGAAAGGGGGTATTGTAGTGATTTTTTAGAGGAAGACTACGGAAACAGGGGGAATTACAGAAGGGATGTGAATCAAAGGTATTTCAGGGGGAACAACCATTGGAAGAGATAGGGGATAATGAAATAGAAAACAGCGTAGATGTGGAAGGGATAAAAAGACAAGGCATAGTTAATATATGGAAAGACTTCAAGATATATAACTATACATCCACTATTATTAATGAGGAACATTTTTTTAGTGTTTTCTAAGGTATGAAATTTATACCGCAAGGACAATTTGATTTTGTGGATGCACTAGTGGAATTAAAACTGTATACTAGGAAGCTCAATTTGGGCTTATTTTTTCAGGATAAAACTAGAGCAGATGTCGCCCCTACAGTTTTAAAGAAAAAAAGCAAATTTATTCCTCCTATGCATAACACTATAGCAACATTTGAGAAAGTTATAAGCAAACAAATATATCAGCTTAAGAATAGAAGTTATAAGGAAGGAAATTCTTATTATTGGAAAAACATGCTTGATAAGATATTGGAACAATTGCATGCTGCTAACATCAAGATTCTAGTACCTGACAAAGGTGGTGGAATCGTATTAATTGAAACATCTAGATATAATGAAAAAATATTTGAAATTTTGAATAATGTAGAGCAATATGAGAGGTCCTCATTGAACCAGGTTAATATTTCACATAGACGTATAGATTTATACTTGGAAGAATATCTATTGGATGAAAGAATAGATCAGGTATTATATGATTTCTTAAAGGTACAATATCCTCTATTAGCCACTATTAATGGCATACCTAAAGTACATAAAGATATACTTGACCCGCCACTCAGGCCAATAATTGCAGGGACCTATAGTAAAACTTTTCCATATGGGAAGGTAATTGATCAATGGTTAAAGAATATATATACGAATATTAATCATATTATAAAGGATTCTTGGGAATTCCTAGGGAAATTTACTCAAGATATATGGAATCCTGAATTAATTTTTGCAATAGTAGATATTAAGGACTTATTTTCATGTATACCTAAAGAGGATGGAATAAATAGGTTTATGAAGAGTGTTAACATTTGTAGCAAGTTGGGTGAAGACAAAAAAGAACTTATCAATGAGTTCATCAACATAGTATTGGATAACAATTTCATATATTTTGATGGGGAATACTACAAGCAGAATAACGGTGTGGCAATGGGGGCAGCTTGTGCCCCCATTTTCGCAAATCTTGTACTACTAGACTGGGAGAGTGAATTTGTGTTTAGTTCACCCTGGTACAAATATATGATATTATATGTCCAATATTTGGATGATATTTTCATTTTATGGAAAGGAAAAAAGGAAGAATTCATCCAATTTGTTGATTATATAAATAGTACTACAAATTATTTAAGGTTCACACACAATTTTGACTACAAGGGCATTAACTTTTTGGATTCCTATGTATTCTCTGATGGTACACAGTTTCAATCTAAAATATTTAGAAAAGAAACCTTTTGCAATAGCTATCTTAATTACAGTAGTAACCACCCGTATGCCCAGAAGAAAAGTATTATTAAAGGACAATCCATAAGAGTGGCCAGGATGACTACGGTAAAGGAAGACTTCCTTAAGGAGATGAACTTTTTCAAAAAAGTTATTTTTGGATAGGGGATATCCTGAAAATTTATTGTAGGATGTTACCATGTATATTATTAAAGAGTGGGGAAAAAAATACACACCGGTTTTGGGTGTAGGACCATCACCAAAGCAGACAAACATGGAGGTTAAAAATTTTAATACAGCACAAAATGGTCAAAATTTTCAAAGGGCATGCATTGTAAAGTTTGGCAAACAGGCTAGTGAAATTAAACGGATTATCGATAACAACTGGAATATCATCACCAGTGATGATAGCATTAATGAGAGACTGGGGTCTAAGCCATTGTTTGTATATAAAACTGATCATAATATAAAGAGAATATTTGAAATAAGATCTCATAAGAATAATAAACAAATACATGTAGGCAAGTATGGGACTACTAAATGTGGACACTGCAATCAGTGTAGAAATATTATAGATAAGGATAGTGTAGTACTTAATAACATCCTAAGAAGTAAGATTAGTTTTAGTAAAGGGAATTGCCAAACACAGCATTTGATATATATGGCAATATGTTCCTCCTGTCATCAGTTTTATGTGGGTAAAACTGACAGGAGATTAAAGGAGAGAATATACGACCATTTATACTGTATACATAAAAAAGACACCAATAATGCCTTGTATAGGCATTTAAATAACAGCTTTGGTTGCACAGGTTTCCTGTTCGGAATTTTGGAAGTAGTCAAGCAGAACCCTAGGGGAGGTGATATTAAGGCACTTGTTTCAGAAAAGGAAATTAAGTGGCAAATTAGGCTAAATGCAGCAACACCTCCAGGTCTGAATGACTGCATACCCACCAAACCCCTTATAAGAGATTAGTATTCATATTTCATATTTTGTGGTATAGATGTTTTTTAACAATTAATACAGGTATCATATTTAATAAGCAGAGAATATATCAAGTTTATGCAATTAATTTCACATGTAGCAGATGTTGTGTATATATATGTAATAAATGTGTTATATTAACAACATTTGCATTAAGTAGTACTAAGATTTTAAGTGGAAGTATGAACCCTGATGTGTGGTTTTTATTTTATTTTATTTTATTATATTAAGTAATATTTGGTTGTATATTATACACATATAGTAGTTTTTAAACAAATGTAATTAGTTATGTATAAGTAAAAATGATGTAATTTTGGACATTTTAATATAGAATTTATAATATGTTAGTGTAATTTGTAATACCATATTATTAACAAGGACAGAGTTCATTTAGGCAGTGATGCAAGCATTTGATAAAATAACTGTGACTTTAAGCTAGTAATAACTCCTAATTGATTAATTGCAAGTTTTTGGCGGTTATTTTAGTATATATAGGTTTGTTTAAAGTGCATTAAGTGTTCTGATGAAGTCTACGAGTGCGTAGATGAAAGCGCTTAACCTGTTGTTTTTTAAGTGATTTAATAAAAGAAAATTGGATTGTGACTGCTTCACTAGAACTTTATCGTGGTCTTGGATATTTGTGTTGTTGCGAGTTCTGGTGTTTCTTTGTTTAACCCCTTTAAAATAATCATATAAATTCTGGACGAAGTCCTTGGTATCCCCAATCACTACTTCATACACATCTAAATATAGCCGCAACTTCTTTTCTAAATAAATAGAGAGAGTTTCAGTGCTCCATCCCCCTTTTGAGACAATAGGTCTCATAGGGGGATCCCTTCCATCTTTATGTATTTTAGGCATACCCTGTATACTTGGAATTATAGGGTTCTGAACAATAAAATATTGTAACAAGTTGTGATCAATGAGTCCAAGGTTAAAACACTCTGTTAAAGCACCATTGATATTATCAATCATCCTTTTCACATCCATTGCAGTAATTTTAGAATATACTTTACCATCTTCTAAAAAATCTTTCATCTTATTAAAAGAGAAAGTGCGATCCATCATAACAATAGGGCTGCCCTTATCAGCTGGATGAAAGCAAACATTCACGCCATTTTGTAAATCTTCTAAAGCCAATTTTTCTGCCTTACTCATATTAACAAATTTCATTTTACTGAGTACATTACTACTATAAAATAAATCATACATATCTTCAGTACACACTTTTTCAAATGCTGTTAAAATCACATTATTATTTGGAGTGAAAGTACTAGGTTTCGAAAACACATTTGAGTTGGCATTCTCACCAAACATAGTACACAAAGTCACTGACTTGAGAAAACATTTCAAGTCCATAATAAACTGATATATCAGCCTGTTGAGAAGGTATAAATGTCAGTCCCTTCTGTAAAACTTCTTTTTCAGGCTGCTTCAATGGCCTTATAGCAATCGTATCTCCCTTTGCCAAAATACTAGAAAAATGTATTCAAAAACATTGCTAGACTATCTCCTGCAGGAAGAACTCCTATCCCATGGCTTCTGTCCTTCTCATAGTACTAGCACTGCCATTCTAACCTAGATAGACACTGTCAATAAAGCTAGAGATAATGGCAAACTAGTCTCTTCCTTATTTCTAGACCTGTTTAAGGACTTCAGCACAGTTTGTCACAGAAAACTTCTATTTCAAATGTCCTTACTAGGTCTTTCACAGCGCACAGTTCTGTGGTTCAAAAGCTACTTGTCCATAGGTTCATAGGTTCATAGGTTGGTACTAGGCTATCAGCCCTAGGGCCTATACAAGCCTAGCCATAACAATTCCCTGGCTATTTCTTCCCACATTATTTACTTTCCTGGACCCCTGTCTAGCAGGGCGGCTGACGTCATCCCTGGGGTGAATTTCCTTTCTCCCATCCAATCGTCAAGGTTCCTCTTGAAGAGGTCCAAAGAGGCACTCTGCTTGACATGTATGGGCAATCTATTCCAGAGTCAGGGGAATCTCTGGGTCAGGAACCTATCCCTCCAGCATGTTTTGTTTATTGTGATGACAAGGTTTAGATCCCTGGAGCGTGTAGCTCTGAGGGATTGGGACTTCTTTTAAGTGTAGCATGTCCAACAGCTCTGGGTTTGACATGGCCTTGTATGTTAAGCAGAGATCGCCTCTGAGTAGACGATATGCGACAGAGTATAGCTGGAGTTTTTTAAGGCGGTCAGCGTAGGGCATCTGCTTTAGGCCTGTGATTCTTTTAGTGAGGTATTTCTGAGGCCTTTCCAGTTGTTGCAGATGTCTTGAGAGGTACATACCAAATGGGGCGTTGTATTCTATAATGGGTCTAATGAGGGATGAGTACAGTGGGATAATGACCTCCTTTTTTCTGGATGATAAGCCCTTCGTGATGAGGTGTGCCACATAGAAGGATTTCCTGACTGTTGTGGCGATGTGGTTATCGAAGGTGAGACCACTGTCCACCTGTATCCCTAAGTCTCTTATCACACTTTCTGTGTTTAGTGTACTGCCACCTATATGGTAATTCATGGATACATGTTTTTCCCAAAGGGATAACAATACATTTCTTGGCATTGAGCTTGAGCCCATGGCTCTGGCACCAAGCATCTGTTTCTGTAAGGCCCTTTTGTAGAGTATCCACATCATTTGGGGATTCAATAATGGCTCCCAGTTTGCAGTCATCTGCAAACTTTGTTAGCCAGAGTCCCTTAGTGTTGACCTGTACTTCAGAGAAGTAGATGCCAAACAAGAGCGGCCCCAGGACTGAACCCTGAGGTACTCCACTTGTCACTTGTCTGGAGCTGGATTTGGAGTCGGCTACTTTTACAGTGTGGGTTCTATCAGTAAGCCATTTAGCAACCCATTGGGTGACATAGGGATTAATGCCCAACTTAGTAAGTTTATCTATGATTCCAGAGTGGGGAATGGTGTCAAAGGCCTTGGCAAGGTCTAGATAGGCTGTGTGGACCACCTTACCCTTATCCATGGCTCTGGAGACTGATTCAAAGAAGTCAATCAGGTTCAGGAGACAAGATTGGCCCTTCACAAACCCAGACTGGGTGGGGTCCAGTGTTTGAAGGTTGCCAATGTCTTTGTTTATAAGTTCCATGATAATACACTCCATGGCCTTGCAGATAAGGCTTGTCAGACTGATGGGACAGTAGTTTCCAGGATCCAAGGTGGATCCCCCCTTGTGGATTGGGATAACTGTAGCTCTGCGCCACTCAGTGGGCACGAAACCTGAGGTGAGGCTATGATTAAACATGACACTTAGGTGAGGTGCCAGTTCATATTGTAGTTCATGTAGTACACAGCCCGGGATGTCATCTGGTCCCATGGATGCTGTATTCTTGGCTGTAGAGAGTGCGTTTTGTACCTGTGTGGCCATTATTACTGGAATTTGGCAATCTTCCGGTATTGAGATTGGCCATTTAGGGGGTGAGAGGGGGGTGAAGTTGACACTGAATCGATCTGCCAGGATATTGGCAATATCCTTCAGATCAGTATATTTAATGCCATTCTGTTTTAGTTCAGAGCAGATCTGAGCATTGCCATTTAGATTCTTGACATAGTTATAGAATGCTTTGTGGTTGTCTTTGGAATCTTTGGCAATTTTATTTTCGTAACTAGCTTTGGAGGATTTTATGAGGCATCTCAGTTTCTTACTGAGGCTAGTAAGGGAATTTTTTGCATCCTGGGATTTTCCTCTTTTCTGCAAAAGTTTCTTCCTTTTGTTGTAAAGTTTGTTTATGGCAGGGGACCACCAGATTGGCTTCCTTTTTTTGGATGAGAGCATTTTAGTTCTATTTGGGATGGCATGATTCATGCATGAGTGGATGTGCTCGTACAGTGCCTTAGTGTAGGATTCAGCAGTTGAACTTTCAGTTCCCGTCTACATGGGTGTCATGAAGTTTGTCACTTCTGACTTGAGTAGCATGAAGTTGGCTTTGGAGAAGTTTTTTATGGTGGTTTCTTTACTGGGGGGTGGGGGTGGGATGTGGATGTTAAGGGTGATTAGCTTATGGTCAGACCTGACTAACGAGGGGGTGACCATAGGTATGGAGCATTGATTTCCCATGTTGGTAATGACCAGGTCTAGGATATTGGTGCCCCTGGTGGGAATATGGATTAGTTGATCCAGGGCGTTGGAATTTATGAATTCCAAGAATCGTTGTGCAAAGGTGTTGGGACATGAATAGTTTTCCTAGTTAATGGCAGGGTAGTTAAAATCACCCAGTATTATGGTGTTTGGTTCTATCTTAATATTTTCCAGTATGTTTAGAAAGGTGTAGTGAGAATCTTGGGGTATGGTGGGGGATCTGTAGCAAGCTACAATTTGGATTGCAGTCTTACCTAGTGTTAGTTGCACTTGGAGAATTTCAGACACATTGTGTTGGCCAACTAGCCTGGTGGTGTGAATATCCTTGGTGAATATTGACACTCCTCCACCTTTAGTGTTTCTCTCCTGGTTTGGTGGCCGAAAAGTGTGGTAAGAGTTGTAGCCTGGTATTGCAGGGGTGCTCTCTGGAGCCTTGAACCAGGTCTCAGTTACTGCACAGATATCGATGTTCTCCATTTTTAGGAGTGCCTCGAGAGAGTGCATTTTGAGGTTTAGACTTCTAGCATTGAGTAGCATTACCTTCAGATTTTGCATGCTTGTACCTGTTATGGTGGTGGTTTTGTCCTTTGAAGTTTGCCTAAAAAAGGCACTATAGGGGTGGCAAGAGCCTTAGCCAGTAACCTGAATCCCAGGGGCAACAGGTGCAGACCATCTCTGGCAAAACAATAGGTATCAGTCAGTAAAATGGCACATACTCTCTCCTTACCTCCCAGTCATCACTGGTGTGCCACAGGGCTCTATCCTTGGTTCCCTCCTCTTTAACATTTTCATCTACATCCTTTATACTTCCACACAACAGACCACCCTAAAATCCAATACTCAAATGATTCCACTCTCATTTCCACATCTGACAACGTAGTACACCTCCACAAAATTACTCAGGAAGCTTTAATAGTCACTGAAACATGGCTTCATAATTCACAACCCATTCTCAACCCAAAAAAGACCAAATGACTACTTTTCCCCAAATCCATCTGTCATGAAAAAAAATTAAAGTCCTCTCTCTTGATAATACAACCACTGAAGTCACTTCTCATAGGAAGCTGTTAGGGGTGATAGTGGACGATAATCTTACATTCGACCTGCATATACAAAATTGCATAACAAAAAAATCATCAAAAACTGGGAATGCTTTACATAGTGAAAAACATTCTCACCGATGCAACTAAAACTACACTTGCCACTACCTATCTCCTCCTCACTCATATTTATGGTGCTCCCATCCTTACTAACCTCCAGGCTTCACAAAAATTAAAACCTGAACAATGCTATAACAAAGTTGACAAATTTGCAGCACATACCTCTTTTAGAACCCACCACTATATAGCACTGAAAAGTCTAAATTGGTTAGAACTTCCACATCAACTAACACATACACAGCTTCTTACCACCTACAAAATTATCCAGCATCCATCTGGCTGTCCAGCACTGAAAAATATTCTACACAACTATGTTCCCAGATGATCATTGCGATCCAGTGAACAAAACTCATGTCTGTCTAGAAATCTAGAAAATCTGCTGGGCATTGTCTGTACTCATACAAGGCTGCTAAGGCCTGGAACTCCTTATCTGTATTCATCAGGTCTATACCCTTTCTCCTATCTTTTAAAACTGCTCTGAAAGACTTCCTAGCTAAAATCTGTTTCTGCTCTTTATCAAAACCAGGATAAACTATTTCCCTAAATGTGAACAAGTACTTTTTCATTCCCTATAACTCCTTACTCTCCCATCTTCACTTACCTCCTTACTTCTATCAAATTCCCCTCCCTGATTTTCTCTCTAAATATACCATAAGCCTGTTTTCCCTCAATTCACTTTGCAATTTCTATTTGTATTCGATAAATTTGTCTTTAATTTCTCTACAAAATGTCTAAAAATGTCCCTAAATATTAAATGATTGTCATATACCTTGTATCAGTTCTTGACCAATGTTTTTATATTATGTCTAATTTGTTATAATTATTTAAACTGCAGATGTTTTTGTTTTATTCTTGAAGATTGCAAAATTATTGTCCTTAAAATGTTTTTGTAATAAGTTGGAGATTTTCTCCCTGGGCCTCTGCTTAAAATGGGCTTCTACCCAGTCACTTTTCTGGCAATCAAATGTCAATAAATTCATGGACCTAGCTGAGACATTCAGTACAATACCCGACTCAGGTATAGTTAACAAACTTATCTAACTGGCTATAAACGCCTACATAACTCATTGGCTTGATAGCTGGGCCACAGACAGGAGTCATGAAGTCAGGACTGGTGATATCACCTCTATTAAGTGACCGGTCACCAACAAAGTACCTTGAGGCTCCACGCATGGACCTCTCCTATTTGGCATCTACTTCTCACAGGTAAAGTAATGTAAAGGGCCTTTGGCTAGTGAAGCTCAGAGATGATTGCAAATTGGGAGCTATCATAGCTTACTCCATGGCACAAACATCTTACAAGAGGGTCTAACACAGGGAAATGACTGGCATTAAAGTCACAGATTAAAACTCAATGCCAAGAATGTGTTATAGTGCTTTTTGGGAAAACTGGCACCCAGGTTAATTACTCTATCAATAAGACAGCCCCAAGAATTGAACCAGTAGTCAGGAACCTAGGAACATATGAAGACATTAATCTGGCCTTTGACCAACATGTGGCCAAGGTATTAAGAAATCATTCTATGTCTTCCAGCTTATAAGGGCATGGCATCCCAGTCTAAGGAAGTCATAGTTCCACTTCATTTGGCCCTTATCAGACCCATCATTCAGTAGAATGCCCACTTTGGCATGTACGTGACTAGACATACACAACAGCTGGAATGCCCACAGTGGTTCTTTACCAGGAGAATCCAGGGTATAAATACATTGTCCTATATGGATTGCCTTAGAGACCTATCTCTATACTTTGTCTCCTACATATTACTAAAATGTGATTTGTGCCTAGCATGCAAGGAATCCTTGGATCTAGCTCTGATGATAGGATCATAGGAGGTTACTATGCTAATGACCCTGGGGCCCTTCCAAGCCTACCCAAGAGTTTATCCCCAAAAAGAAACCTCAGCCAGCCCCAGTTGTCCCTGTCAATGAGGGACACAGGTGGACCCCCTGGGACAAATTTGTGGTTTCCCATCCACTCATCAAGGTTTCTCTTGAAGAGGGTCAGCGAAGTGCTCTGTTTGACATGTATGGGAAGTCTATTGCAGAGACAGGGCAGCCTCTGTGAGACAAACCTGTCTCTCCAGCAGGTTTTGTTGATGTCAAATATTAGATTCAGGCCTTTTGAGTGGGTAGTGCAGGAGGAGTTAGACTTATGGATATTGAGCATCTCTAGTAGGGCAGGGTCCAAGATTGCCTTGTAGGTGAGACACAGATCATCCCTGAGCAATCTGTACGATACCCAGGAGAGTGAAATTGATTTGAGCCTGTCAGCATAGGACAGGTATTCGAGGCCAATGATTCTCTTTGTGAGGTATTTCAGTGGCTTTTCCAATTGGTGCAGATGTTTGGAGAGGTACATCCCAAATGGGGTGTTATACTCAATTATTGGTCTAATGAGAGAGGAGTATAGAGAGGTAATAACCTCCTTTTTTCTGGATGCATTCCCTTTACTTATGAGACGAACTAAGTAAAAGGCTTTTCTGACCACTGCCTCTACATGATGGTCGAATGTGAGGTTGTTATCAACCTGAGTGCCTACATCTTTCACCACAGGTTGTGTACTTAGGGGATTGCCGTTGATGTGTTAATCAATAGGGGTAGTGTTTTTGCCGAATGGTATGATACATTTTTCTGCATTTAGCATAACTTTGGCACCAGTCATTAGTTGCTGTGAGACCCCCTTGCAGTATGTTAACATAATTTGTGGAGTAATGACAGCACCCAACTTACAGCCGTCTGCAAACTTGGTTAGCCACAAGCCTTTTGTCTTTGCCTGGATCTCTGAGAAATAGATGCCAAAGAGTAGGGGTCCCAGGACAGATCCCTAGAGAACTCCACTAGTGACAGGTCTGCTGCCAGAGGTGGAGGTTCCTATTTTGACTTTGATGGATCTTTTTCACATCCAGAAAATGAACAGCATCAGAACCACCAGATCCAAGGATTTAAATTTTGCTTGTGACATAAGTAAGATATGTTGGTTAGACAGATATGAGTCTCAAAAGATCTCATGCTCTGGAACAGGCTTCCTGTCCCTGTGAAGCAGAGTCCATTACTAACCCAATGTATGGGAAATCAGAAATTCTTCCCAAGTCTGTCTCTAATACACTGAGGCAGACAGTAATGCCCAAACTAACATATCTCCCCACATAACCTCTACAAACATCCTAACTAATATACCCCCTCATAATAAACAGCCATGATACAACTGGGCTGGGTTGCACAGTTAGGCTTATAAAGGCACTGGTGTTCGTTATCCTAGTATATACCTATGGACAATGAGGAAACCTTCTAAGGTAAGTTTGTGCTTATGCAATGATGCACACTGTTACACAGCTGGCATTAGAAGTATTATTTCAAATAACTGGAGAATCATAACCTATTAAAAGTGACTTACTCAGGGGCGCTCATAAAACTCCTCTTTTTATAAGTAAAAAGAAAAGTAATATTAGAGACATTTTGATAAAAAGACCCCACTGCATTTATTATCCAACATCCAATAACCCTATAGGGACATACTTTTATGGGTACTGCACATGTTATAGGTTTATTCATGATGGAACTTTCTTAATCTTCCACAAATGGAAAAAGCCTTGGTGTTAAAGAGCATTTCACTTGTAATATATGTTGCTTTAGGTTTGGATTTTAACAGCTTGTACCATGGGGAAGACCAAGGAGAAATTGTCCCAGTGCATTTACGAGCTATTATGCCGTCTGCAGCAGCAATAAGAATAATGGTTCTTACAAGTACAATTCCATACTCCAGGTACAAGAAGTTTCCTTTTTTTTCATTGATGTTGTTAGAGTACATAGGGGTGGGAGTGGACTTCAATAGCATTCTAAATAAAAAAAAAAATGTTGATGGCAAATGCATTTGGATACATGTCAACCCAGGATTAAATAAGCAAACAAGCATTAAGTGATTATTTCTAATGCAAGTTTTTTAAGCATAGTTTGCACAGCAGTTTTAAATCAATTTATCTATCTATGCGCATTTTAACTGACATTATGAGTTTTGTTCACACTGCCTATTTTATCTTATTTTGATTAGACAAAGTTACTACTGTGTGACCTTTGGGCTTCATTTAAATCTTAATCTTTCAGTTATACTCTGTTCTGCAGAAGTCTGTAGTGAATGTAATTAGTGAGATGCAAGTAATTCATTTTGTGTATTAATGTAGTTTTTGCTTCATTTTAGTGTGCTTTGTTCTTTTTCATTTTTGCAAAAGTTGCTCAGGCTTCAACTATTCCATTGAGCTCTCTGCATCTGGGACTATTTCATCTTCTTCTTCTTTCAGCTTTTCCTGGTTAGGGGTCACCACAGCAGATCATCTGTCTGCTCATGACTGCCAGTGGAGTTTTATGGTGTCGAGTTGCCAGCCCGGCACCCAACCTTCCACAGGAGGCACACACACGCTCACACCTAGGGCCAATTTAGAGTGTCCAATCCACCTACTGCATGTCTTTGGGAGGAAACCGGAGCACCTGGAGGAACCCACGTGACCACAGGGAGGACATGCAGACTCTGCACAGAAGGCACCCCAGCCAAGAATCAAACCAGAGAACCTCTTGCTGTGAGATGACAACGCTAACCACTGCACCGCCGTGGGCACCCCATCTGGGACTATTTCATCTAAAAGACAGAAAAAAAGCCTCTCTAATCTCTTCTTCTTTCTTTAAGTTTAGAGGCTGATGAAGAGTCCCTGATTACATCTTTCTTTTGTCTATAGACTGACTTTGAAAAGGCCTCTCTCTCTTGGTTCTTTCTTGGAGGAAGTTTGTTTGGGTCAAGTACAAAACTTCAAGAAGGATCAGTGTAAATGAATCACTAAGGAGGTATCCACAGCAAAAAAATATACGGTGATCCACTGAAGCTTGGTACACCAAAACCATTTCCTATTTCTCATATTAGACCTCTCTGAGCTCTGAAGACATGGTCTTATCTTCTTAACTGTGTGATTCACAGAGAGACACACACACACACACACACACACACACACACACACACACACACACACACACACACACACACACACACACACACACACACACACACACAATGATTTTATATGGTCCAGAAACAGTTTGAAGCTCTTTGAAGTAACTCTGGGACTGACTTTGCGGTGATTAACCTAGCAGCTACTAAACAGTGCAATAAAGCAATGGTTCTTAATCATTTACTAAACTCCAAAGATAGTAGAATCATCAGATACTTGTTAAGCTGGCACAGTCTATGATCCTGTGCTTTAGGAATGAAAACTACCAGGCACATATAGTAAAGTCTCAGAGAGAGATTTTGAAACAGATTGGTTACCTTGCTTAGTGTATTGCTATGTTTCTGTTATGGAAAAATGTTTATACTACACAAACAGATGACAAGTTTGGTATACATATAAAACAAGGTGATGATGCAGCTGTTGATTACTTCAGGGCTGCTGAATTTGATACTGTTTTGCAAAGGCAAACATGGTTCCAGACCCTTCTCTTCCTTGATAATTTTAAAGGTCAGCTTTTGAATGTTCCATTAGATCAGAACTAGTTATTGGTCCCGACTTTACAAAAGGTTTTAAAATAGAAGAAAAAGGTAAGGCCAAGGAATACTGAAGCAAATATTCCACTCACCTCTTCTAAAATAATCACAGAATTTGCATTATAAAGCTTTGGCGGTACTTCTGTATTATCGCAACCAGATTTTTGCAGTAATACTGACTGCATCCTGATTTTGAAATCTGACCGTTAATGTTTTAAAAATGTCATACAATGTGTTTTCTTTCACAATGAAGGATCTTTTATGCAGGGTTATCAATAAAAATGAAAAAAACTTAGTGATGCTTTTTATGTATGCACTTAACCGGCAGCATGTCATGTGCAACCCAGCTTGCTCAGAAAAAAATTTGAAGCAGTGCTGACTGCAATTTGTGAGAACTTCCCCCACATAAAAAGACAAAACCAGCGAGTTATCAATCCACATGTTTTCAGCCGTAATACATTCAAGAAACACTGAAGTACAATCTCAGTTTGTCTAAAGATGCCACCGTCAACAACACAAAACCAACCCACTGCTGGAAACTTCTCCGTTCAAAAACGACCCCAGAATCACCTGTCAGCATCATCCACCTTTACTTTTGCAAGACATTAGTTACTGCAAGTTTGCCTTACTAAAGTTTCTTTTCAAGTCTATTTACAAAGTTTTACAAACAAAGAGTTTATCGAAAGCATTTCCATGTGTGTGTTCTTCTTCTCAGCATTCCTTCCTTACAGTGAAAGTATTCCTTTCATTAGTAATGCAGCGGCCTTGACAACTGAAGCATGCATGTGTTTGTTTGTGTCTTTCGGCATTTCCCGGTTAGGGGTCACCACAGTGGAACTCCGGTCCGCTAATGATTGGCAGTAGAGTTTTACGTGCTGGCTTGCCGGGCCTAACGCACAACCTTCAACGAAGGAACGCCCATTCAAGCATGTGTAATGCACGCAAAACAGGAAGAAATATTGCACATCTCTTTCTGTTCCTGAATGTAAGCCAAACTTATTTTTCATTAGCAAGGACGTCAAAATAGCACCTTACTGTGCTTCCTGCACTCGATTTCATTCCAGCATGCGAATTTCACAACTATGAAAATCTGGTTGCGATAATACGTAAGTACTGCTTTGGCCCCTATTACTGTAAACAAACCAGACCACAGCAGCAAAGCAGAAAAGTAGTACCAAAATATATAGCAGGCTTAAAAGTCTGAATATAATCAGAAGGATCAAGACCAGGATTCTTCTAAACAGGAAGTCATAACAACTTCCTCCCCAATCCAGTTTATCAACCCCTAGGCAGAAAATGCAACACTTTTTCAAAGTAGTGGTTGGTTTTGTGATTGACGACCTTTTTTGTTAATAATTTTGATTTATGAAAGATTCTTACCTTAGTGTTGATGGTTTACTGGTGAATGGAAAATAGATAAGGGAAACAGTGTCAACAGACTATGGCTTAGAATTGTTTTGCATTTTAAATCTGAGGACATATTCAAAATATCTAAGAGGGAAGACATGATAAGATATAGTCATCAATCTTGGGAGAGTTGGAGGAGCTCTGTCACTGGTGGAGACTGCAGATGAATGGAGGCATTTATCATCATGGGAGTGAGTGAGTGATGAACTCTCAGATTTCTCCACTGCATACCATCTATTGAACTCTTGCAAGCATTCACGGGGACAGTTAGGGCATGAGGAAAATACTTTTCTTCTGGCTACTTACATGACAACTTTGTCACAGCTGCACTCTTGCTCCATAAACGGGCATGACTGGGTGATGGAAGCCATGGTGGTGATTTGATAGCTGGCAGGCAGAGAGCTTATAAAACAGCCAAAGCCAACATTTAATTATCAAGGCAAATACTTCAGGATGTTGATACTCCAAACATGTCTTCCTCTCTTGTTGCAGGATGCTTTTATGCAGATTAAGGGTATGCAGGATGATGAGCTACACATTCCCAGTCTGAAAGCTCACAACTGTTTTTTTCTCAGAAACCATATAACCACTCCATAGGTTACTCCAAGTACCTTTATCCAGTATTTGCTCACCTCAGGCTAATGGAAGGTCACTTTCACTGATAAATATATGATTGCCTCATGTAGGCCAGACATCTTTAGAGTTTACATCTTGCAGTTCTACAAACTCTGTAAATATTCTATCATCTGGGAAGCCTCTTTGGACTTCAGAAATGAAATCTTTTTCTCTCTTGGACCGAATCTTCCATGATTACCTTACCTCATTGGCAGCGTGTAGCTGATAAAAGACCTTTTTTCTGCATGTTTCAAAGCAGTATCATTGACTGAAAAGACATTTCTCAAAGGTCTGGGATTCATGTTATTCCTCTGTGTTCATGGTCAACAACAATAGATTATGCATGAAAAAGTCACAGTGCTACATTTGCAGCCTTTGATATCAAACTTCACAACCACTTGAATATAACTGTCGCTCGTCCTGCTCTAACAAGAAGATGAACAGGTGGGGTAGTTCATTTATTTGCTTTATTATATAGAAACACATCAAGATGGATAACAGCATCATAAAATATAAACAAGTTGATTAACAGACTGACCTTACAGACATACATGCTTACACCTCAACAGCTTACTACAAAATGGCAGTCAGGCTTGCATTTGCTCAATATTTATACACTTGTGCAAGTCCTCAGATAGCTTCTGAAAGATACATGTACACATATTGATCTACATCCTCCCTCTTAAAAAGATTTCCCTTAGTTGAAAATAACATTGGAGTTAGACATGCATGATTATAGACATTAGAAACAAACACAATGTTCATGTCCAAGTTGCCGTGTATCTATAACATGGTCTGGAGATGTGACCGGTTCTCATAACATAACAACCTGGATGGGGTTTAGCAACAGGGACATTCTTCAGTGAAAAATTCGTATCAGGAACTTCTGGATTTATCACAGGAATGGGAATATTCAGTGGAACTTCCTCTGCAGCTGGAACACTGGACAACTCACTCACAGATAAAGAGTCTTTCTTCATAGGCTATGTGCTGTGGTATAGGCTCAGACACTGGAATCAAATGTTTCCAATTCCACCTAAAGTCTACTCCTTGTTATTCTGCAATGTACGATCATGGCTCTGAACAAATATTCTTCACGACTCCAGTCTGATCATAACCTTTGGACGTTTGCATCCTTACCACTTTTGGCAATGGATTGAGGCATTTGCTGGTCTTATCATAGTAGGACTTCTGGGTTAAACACTTCTTCAACAGATTGTTCTTCACTGCCTGTTGTTCTTGGCACATGGAACCAGCACTTTACTGATTGATAACATGGTTCTGGTTTGTCTTGAGAGAAGTCTCTCAACCAAGATGTTTATCATGAGAAACATTTTTGAGATTCAAGAGATTCAGGAAAACATCACTATTGTCTCATTTTGACTTCTCTAGTAACCGTTTTGCACTTTGAACTGCAAGTTCTGTCAAACCATTTGACTGCGGATACTTTGGGCTACTCGTGACATGAGTAAAGTCCCACTCCTTGGCAAATCTTTTGAAATGTTGGCTTCTAAATTGTTTCCTATTGTCAGAAATAACTTTGTGTGGACTACCATGGACTGCAAAATGACACTTCATCTTAGTAATGGCAATATTGGATGCCAGATTGGGAACTAGGTCAATCTCGAACCAGTTTGAATAAGAGTCTACTAACACCAAATAATGTTGACCATTTAATCTGAAAATATCAGTGGCTACTGCCAACCAAGGTAGTTCTGGAATCTGGTTTGGTTGAAGTGGTTCTTTCTGTTGATGTGGCGTAGTACTATTACACACAGAACAACATGATAGAACTCTCTCATGACATAGAAGGCCAAAATACTAGACCTCTCTCCATTCTTTTGGTAGAGTCTGCTCCTGGGTGACCATGATGCAAGGTAATAATGTGCTCTTGTTGCAAGGACTTTGGAAAAATTACGTTCAGACCTTTCATAATGATACCATTGTCAGACAAAAATCTCTTCTCTGTATGTAAAATAAGCAGTGCTGGCTGGTGGCTTCAAATCAAAAGGGGGGGGGCTGCAGGAGACAGCTAAATGGTGGGGCCAATGGGAAGGGGTGTGGCCGACTAGAAGGGGGTGGGGCAATGCTAAACACCACAAAAACTGGGACTTTAATTAAATACGCTGCCCTGAGTGTTAAACTGTCATTATGAGAGTCCAATCAAGACAAAATGAAGTGTAGAAGAAAAAAATATTTCAATACATTGGCTACATGACAGCTTACTTAATATCTAGATGGAAACAAAAAGGTTGTGAGGCATGACAAAATCAATTACTTTTTAAATGCATTACTGGAGTGCCAGTCAAAATCAAGTATAAAAAAACAAGCAGCATTCAACTCAAACCATTTCTCCTTGCACTGCAGTTCTAATTATAGTTTATATTCAGCTTTATAAAAGTACCAAGCAACATGCTAAAAGTAGCAATCTCTGTGATACCCCCACTTGTAAAAATGTTTCTTATCCAAAAAAGACCTGCTGCCTGACAACTATCTACTTGTTTCATGGGAAAAACATGATCAAAGTAAAAAATGAACAGCACACAAGAAACAAGCTCAAGATAAATTGCTTAAAGGATTACTGCACAGGTTATGGACCACACATGACAGATTGGCATTCTGCTTAGTTTATGGGTAAAGCCTGCAAAGATGACTGCAAGTCTCCAGCAAATGTAATGAGCTTCTGAAAATACTGTAATCCTGTCCTTTATTACAAATACTGTCATATGCATTTCAATACCCAAGGCTTATATGCTATCTAGTTATGTAAATATTCGCTGCATGGCAACAACAAAAAGGCTTTCAATGTTGGTAATTCTTTAACAGTATGCTTATTAAAGCTTACTTGCATCTTACAGTCTCAAACAAGCTTACCTGATGGTCATTAAATCATTGCTACTTAAACACAGAGCAACAGCCACAGCAGCAACATGCATTTTCTGAATAAGAAGAAGCATAAATCAATAGTATAAAAATATGACAGAAAACCAGAACATTCTGCAAAATCAAGGACAGATGAAAAACCACTGTAGTACTAGTGTCTACCTTGGATGGGGGGATACTTTGCACACTTAACACTGCATAACTGCTTCTTGCCTTGCTTGAACACATCCGGAGTCACTACATGAGGGAGTGGGGTGCAACAAGTATGTCACAATTTGAAATGTCTCTGGCTGATGGTGATGGCCCTGACATATTTGTCGTACCTCTCAACCTCAGATCAAGAAATCTGGACAAAGCCATAAACAGAAGTGGGACAAAGGCCCAAAAATTAGGACAATGTTTAAATATTGCTCTTATAAACTTAGAAAGCTAATTAGGTCTTGCATTAGTATGAATTTTCTGAAGGGTATGAAATCTAAAACTCAAATGTCTGTCATTATTTTCTAACGTCAATCTTTAATGATTTGCCACTAATTTGCCAGAAAACCACAATTTTATGAAAAATTGACCAAAAATGTGATGCAAAAATATAAGGTAGCCACACAATACAGCTGGGAACCTGTCAAAGAAGTGACACTTTTTTAATATGAGTACTGTTAACTTGAGCAGCTGACAAAATAAGAAAATATACATGCATTTCTGAAATTAAAAGTAATTTATAACTCTGATCATTACAATTATTTAATGGTAAACCCTCCATGTTTTCTTCCAAATGTGCCATGTTGCAAAGGGATTATTAGGGAGACAGCAACATTTTGAGCCAAAAATGGGGGACAGTTGAGAGGTTTGGATATACCTAATTCTATAAAGCATACCACTTAACTCAGGAAATTTGGACAAGTCCAAATATATTGGGGGAACATACAAACAGTGCTAAAAATTGCTCTTGTATAAACTTAGACAGTTGACAGAATAACATGTCTTGCATGCATTTTTCTGAAGGGTATGAAGTCTGAAACTAAATGCCTGTCATTATTTACTGACTTCATTCCTAAATGATTTGTCAGAAAACCACAAATGTTATGAGGAACAAACCAAAAATAAGGAGCAAAAATCTATTAATTCTGCAAAAATCTGGACAGTTGAGAGGTATAGTTCAGCTGGGGTTGTCTGAAATTGCCACCCTTCCCCACTCACAAAATCATAGTCGAATGAAGCCTTCCCCCTGCAGCTATTCCAGTGCCCCATTACTTGGCTATTTTTCCCCATTTACCATAAACACTGTAATGTGCATACTGCTTTACTTCAATGATTTGGATTTCATTTAAAAGTTTTATTTTACATTTTACAGCAGAAACACTAATAGACATCTGCTAAACAAAGCAATGCAGTCTCACAATGAATATAGACTTAGCATTAAAACTTTTCTGCTCTTGAAACTCACATTCATTGAAACAGCATTGAAACCCATATTCAAAGAAAATGCATCTGGCCAGTGGCAGATAAAGATTAACTTTCGGATGTTTTCAAACCATAGGCCCTTTGAACAGGAAACATGCTTGTGCTCTTTGATACACCTTCCTGATTGTATTAAATTATATTCCTTGTATAATACAGTACAGTTGTTAGAAGGCATTTTAAATTTATTGTTTTGAGCATTTTTCCAGTAAACAATGAAACAAAATTAATGCACCAATAATGACAAAACTGCCCAGTTCAGAACATTTTCATCATAAAAGTCTACTCAAACATCTACAATCCACCAGTATCAGTAAATATGCAGAATCTCTGCAGAAGTAAAAGTCATCTAAATAATTTAACATTAAAGAGATCTGTAATGAAGAGGTTGCTGCTAGCACACAACTTTATATTTCATTGTTTCGTCTACAAATAAAGTGCCTTTTGCCCTTGAGGAATAAATTACCTATGTTACATAAAACAATATGATAAGCTAGTAATATTGCAATAGGGAATGGATGGCAAACTGATAACAGGTTCATCATTACTAGATATCTCCACCAAAGAGGACATTCTCAGGACTGCAGCATCCACCCCCTTTAAAAGTACAACACAGTACAGTATCAGCAATGCATCTATATATTGTGAGTGTAGAACCCACAGCCTTCTGCATCAAAAGCAAGTACCTTACCAGTTGTACTATTAACAATGCAAGCAGACTCTGGATAAGCAGCACTAAACTTCTCTTTAAGCTGTCAGCTCCTTGTAAAATCCATTTGACACTCAACTGTATCTCTCAACTTTGAAGCACAAGAAATCTGGAAAAAGCCATAATTTATTGGGTGGGGACAAAAGCCCCAAAACTAGGGACACATTTTAAACATTGCTTGTATAATCTTGGAAAGTTGCTAGAATAAAATGCTGTGCTGCTGCCATGCTTTTCTCTGTCAAGTCTTGAACCCAGAACCCTGTGCACTACAGTCAGACCTATGCCAAATCAGCTGTTTCTTGAATAATAGCTAGACTGAAGCTTAAATGGCTATCATTTAGTGAATTCAGTTCTCACCATAGCTCTCAACTTCTTAGTGCAAAACACCTAGACAAAGCCAATAATGGGGGAATACAGCCCCCCAAACATATTCAGTGAATTCAGTTCTCATTGTAGCTCTCAACCTGATAGCAAAAAAAAAAAAAAAACCTGGACAAAGCCAACAATGATCTTATAAACAGAAAATTGCTAGAATAAAATGTTTTGTGTTACCATGCACTTTCTGAAGAATATTTTCCAGAAAACCACAGATTTTATGAGGAATAGAACAGCAATATGAAGCAAAAAAATGCTGCGTTGTTGCCATGCATTTCACTACCAATTCTCAAACCCAGAATTCTGTGCACTACAGTCAGAGCAATATACCACTATGCCAAATCAATCAGCTGTTTTTTGAAAGACAGGTAGACTGAAACTTAAATGGCTATCATTTAGTGAATTCATTTTTCACCATAGCTCTCAACTTCTTAGCATAGAACACCTAGACAACCTAATAATGGAGGAATACAGCTCCCCAAACATATTCAGTGAATTCAGTTCTCACCGTAGCTCTCAACCTATTAGCACAAAAAACCTGGACAAAGCCAACAATGGTCTTATAAACAGAAAATTGCTAGAATAAAAGGTTTTGTGTTACCATGTACTTTCTGAAGAATATGAAGTCTGAAATTCAAATGCTTGTCATTATTTTCCAGAAAACCACAACAGATTTTATGAGGAACATAACAGCAATATGAAGCAAAAATAAAATGCTGTGCTACTGCCATGTTTCATTGCCAAGTCTTTAACCTGGGATGCTGTGCACTACAGTCAGAGCAACATACCACTATGCCAAATCAATCTGCTGCTTCGTGAAAGACAGGTAGACTGAAACTTAAATGGCTATCATTTAGTAAATTCAGTTCTCATCATAGTTCTCAATTTTTTAGCACAAAACACCTAGGCAAAGCCAGTAATGGGGGAATACAACCCCCCAACCATCAGTGAACTCAGTTCTCCCCATTGCTCTTGACCTCTTAGCACAAAAAACTTGGACAAAGCCAACAATGATCTTATAAACAGAAAATTGCTAGAATAAAAGGTTTTATGTTACCATGTACTTTCTGAAGAATATGAAGTTTGAAATTCAAATGCCTATCATTATTTTCCAGAAAACCACAGATTTTATGAGGAACAGAACAGCAATATAAAGCAAAGATTTCACAAGTGGTGGTGGGTAGGGAATTCAAGCACTTGCTACCTACTCCCAAGGTACAGGGTTTAAGTCTAGCCACCACCAGGTATATTTCCTGAGTTCTTCTAGTCAGTGGGGGCATTACACACACACCTACCTGAGCTCAATTCCCTTCCTGCAGCAGCTCCATTCCACTTATATCCTACCAAATGTGTGTTTTCAAAAGCCCTGCAAGACAGCAGCAAGGTACTTGTCCACACAAGAGCAGGCTCCAACCTGCAGACATTGCAGTCTGATCCCCTTCCAGTCTATGCAGTTGTACCTGCATAGACTTCTGGGATCTCTGTACAGGGAACATCTGTCTTTCTATCTGGACTGGTAGACTAGCAGTTTGGATTCCTGTGTGCATGTGTGATATTTCAGCAATGCCAGTCACGCATGTGTGGAAGTCTATGACTTCAGTTTATTTTTTTATTTGTTTGCTTTTTTTTTCCATTTCATTTTTTTTCTTTCAAGTTTGTTTTATTTCTGGGGGGGGGTTGCAGTCCTGCAGTCCAATAGCATGAGCCGACCCTGAAAATAAGGTTGCACTTCTTGAGATAAACTAGATTGCTTTGATGGCCATTCTTGTTGAATAAAGTGGTTGAGCCTCTGTAAAACTGGATCTGTAGCTGCGTGATCTCTCAGCTCATCAAGACATGTGGAAGAAAACCTTCTCAGTTTCATGACATCAAAATCAAGGTTCTCATTCTCATGCCACTCAGTGGTGTCTCTGGGTGATTTGCACAATGTATCAGCAAGATAAAGAAGTTTGCCTTTCTTCTAAACACGAGTGAAATTATACTTTTGGAATCTCAACATCATACGTTGCAATCTGGCTGGAGCTGTATGCATAGGCTTTCTCAAAATAGTGAGTAGAGGTTTGTGGTCTGTATCAATCTGGATAGGTCTGTGACACCCGTTCCCTGGCTCAGCAATCAAGGAGCCTCAGTCCTCACCACTAACACCAGTGAGGGTCATCTCATATAGGAGGAAAGGATAATAAATACACACAGTAAAGTGCAATTTCCATTAAGAGCACACAGAGATCACAGTCAGTCCAGGGCTGGTCACTCCCTTACTCTCCAGGTCCCCAATAAGACTCCCCACTGGCGCAGCTATAGGGTCCAGATCTCAGCCTAGTGGGCAAGCTAAAACCTCGAGCACCCTCTCTGTCCAACCAGTGCTTTGTGTCCCTGCCCAAAGCTGACACACACACACACACACACACACACACACACACACACACACACACACACGCACACACACTTTGGAAAGAGTTTATACAACCACACAGACACTCCTGGGAAAGGCTGGCACAGGTTCTCCAGGTGTGCCTCTTTTTCCCAGACTATGCAGTAGTATCATCTGCCACCACCCACTAATATTTATCAGCTACTCAAAGGCCCTTAAAAGATTGTCCAATTATTACCGTACAATATTATTATCCAATTGGTAAGTGTGACTAAACAGTCAAGGCTTATTTGAGTGACTTGGTACAGGATCACTATATACATGCAATGTACTCTAGAGCTTGCATTATCTCTACACAAAACAGCCAAGTTGAAAGGTTTAAAAGTATTTAATAATAAATAATAAAAACACAACACAATTCTTTCTACTACACAGTGCTAGTCAAGAGTTCAGAGATCACAGAGAAATACTTAAAATAATTCAGTAGTACAGTTCTGACATCACAGAAAACACTTAGTCTAACCTTTCTAGTTTCTAGCTATTTCTAAGAGAAAACACAAGTCTAAGATAAACTTACATACAGAGAAAAGGCAGAGTGATGAGTTGGATGGTCAAGACAAAAATGCTTAATGCTCTCTGATTCTCTCTGTTTTTAAAATCACATTCCTGGTTCACATTACATCATTCTTCACACTTCACTGGGTTCCTAGGCTAACAGAAACTACATTTAAATTCTTCACCTGTGGGCAGAAACCAGTGCAATAAAGGACATTTATGCATGCAAATTATGGCCATTAACTCTGGCCTTAAAACAATAGCAAGAATTCTTTTATCTAGACCGTCCGGAGCCGTGTTTAGATCAAAGGGTCACAACATGCTTTACTTGGTCAGTAGAGTGCACTGTTGTTACATTTTTTCAGCTCCACATGTAACACTATTTTTACCATTTAAACACAAGCCTGTGGTTTACATTAATATTTACAGATGACAGAATTCTCTCCAAAATTCTATCTGGCTAGGCTGGCAGCCTTCACCTGTCTTCACCCAATCTTCACAAGGTCTACCATAAACATTATCATGGAACTTTGATCATGCAAACACAATTGCCAAAAGTTCTTTCTCAATCTGAGCATGCTGCATTTCAGTTTGGGTAAGAGTTCTCGATGCATAAGCAACAGGTTGACCCTCTTGTAGAATGACTGCACCTAAACTAAATTTCGAAGCATCGCATGAAAGAGTAACTGGCTTGTGGACATCATAGTTTCTGAGAGTTGGTGGACTGGCTATTCTCTGTTTCAAGGAATCAAATGCTCTTTGGTATTGTTCTAACCAAGAACAGGATACATCTTTACGTGTCAGCTCTCTGAGTGGTGATGATATCTGACTCAAGTCTGGAATGAACTTGCCTAGATAGTTAACCATGCCAAGAAAACATTGCAGGGCTTGAACATTGTCTGGAGCTGGCATCTCTGTTTGCTTGGAAGGGTCTGGTCATAGGCCTGAACTGGTAAATAAATGACCAACATAAGTGATGTCTCATAGCCTGAATTTGCATTTCTGTGGATTGAGCTTAAGATTCACTCAATGTGCTCTTTTCAGAACTTTTCTGATGTTTCTGTCATGCTCAGCTTCACCATTACCTCCTACAAGTATGTACTACAATAGCAAAAGGATACCCAGACAAAAATTGCTCCATTGCATGGTGAAAGACTTCACTTGCAGAATTTATCCCAAATGGCATTCTCAATAATCTGTACCTGCCAAAGTGAGTACTGAATGTAGTGAGCAATGAGGATTTCTTGTCAAGCTGAATTTTAATGAACTCTTTGCATCTAAGACAGACAAAAAGCAGTGGCATTTGGTATAAGGGCTGAGATTTCTTCAACTGTGCACATTGGATGATGAGGTCTTTTTAGTGCATTGTTCAAGTCTCGTGAATCAGTATATATTCTGATGTCATCTGAGCTTTTCTTATGAGCTACCACCATGGAAGATACCCATTCAGTAGGTTCATCTACTGGAATAATCACACCTTATTGCACCATTTTGTCTATCTCAGCTTTGACTCTGTCCTGCATAGCTAATGGAACTTTCCAGGCTGTCCTTATAACTGGACTGACATCGGATCTAACATCATAGAGTACACAACTGGAAGCTTGCCTAGTTTGTCTTTGAAAAGATCAATATAGGTAGAAAAAATATGTTGGGTGAAATTAGAGTAGTGGTCTTTCAAGCTAACATGATAGACTTCCTTATTAAATGAAAGCAGTCCTATTTTCAAACTGTCACTGAGCCCTAATAATGACTGTATGTGCCTTTTGACTACATAAAATAATAAGTTGTAATTTCTCCCAGCAGAGTAACATGAAAGCACCACTGACCTTCAGTTTGAATTTCTTCACGCCATAAGCAACAAGCTTTACACACTTTGTCAGATCAAGCCTTTCTCCAGCATATACTCTAGAAAATGTTTCTACAGACATAGCATTGCACTTGGAACCTATGTCAACTTTGAGCTATATGGATTTTCCATTTAACCGAACAGTAAAAAATATTTAATTCTTTGCCCTTAAATCTACTACATTGACTGTTTCATGAAGTACTGACATGCCATCAACATAAAAAGTAGGGTTGCAGCTATCTAACTGATCAACTTGTTTCTTTGAATGTTGCCTTTTAATAAAATAAGTTGTGCCCTTTGATTTACAAAACCTTTTGAAGTTATTCCACTTATTGCATTTGTAGTATTGCTGACCAAAAGCTAAACATTTTCCCTTTTAGATTAATGATTTTCATCACAGTTATGACATTTGGCAATGATTCTAGGTTGGGGCCCATGCTTTGAGTTTGCTGACGCACTCTTATGCTTTACTGAGACTGTGCGAGCTCTGGAACTTGCTGGAAAGCTTTGGGGTTTACCTATGAATGCTGCAGGTGCTACAGTTGCTGCCATGTGTTGGGCCTGTTTCTTTTAACCACGTGCTGCATACTATCAATGTGAGCTCTAGAAGTTACTGGAAGCATGCATCTCTCATTTGTAAGCATATTTGTGTGCTTTTCTGTGAGCTGATATATCTGACAAATGTCAGTGGCCTTAGTCATAGTTAAATCACTGTCACAAAGCAAAATCTTTCACACAGCATCATCTTTAATACCACACACAAGTCTATATTTTATCAATTCATCTCTTAAATCACTAAATCTCTAAATTTACTTTTTAAGCACTCAGGGTCCTTCCTTGCCTCAGAGGGTACAACAGTATGACAGTTTTCCCCCTCTCCTGCAAAGATAGTAGGTGCATTACACAAATGAACATTCCCTTTCAATGGCTTCTGACCCAGCTAAATTAAGTAGAATAAATGCCTTTGTATGGTCATCTTTATCAGAAAATGCAGCCTGTATGAACATGTATTGCTCAAACACTCTACAGGTCTCTGCAATATTACTGTGAAAGACAAGTGCACTGGGTTTTCAAAATCCTTCTGCCATGCCAAGAACGTATGCACAACCACATTGAAAAATATGGCCCTTGTACTTCTGTAGGAGCAAGCTTGCTATATGTACTTGTAGTAACATTCACATCCACAATAAACTCTTCGACATGCTGAACTTTGTGAAATATGCCCTGTAATGGCTGTATCTTGTGAAATAGCTTTACTGTAACAATGCACAAACATGAACACTTCATACATTTCTGATAACTTGGATATCTTTAATTAATATGAAAATATGTGCTTGGCAAAATATGTGGTCATTCCCTTTTATTTTATTCTCTCTATGCAATTTGGACTTTATTTCAAACATTTTCCATAGTAATTTGAATATTTTTATCAATATCGGACATATTGGTTTATTTAAATATC